>NC_087155.1:33187555-33245055 GCF_035594125.1 Scylla paramamosain | reverse complement strand
TGTTACGTATAATTTTCTAATATTACAGTATATGTTCATTATTATTAGTTTCCCCAAATAAAGGCAACTTGAAATGTCCCTGAATGAGGACAATCCGTTGGCCAGAGTGTTGGAACCTGGCGGGGAATATTGGCGGGAAGTGGGAGTATTAGTTGTGGTGGTGCTGGTGGTGGAGTGCCGGAGCTGACATCTTTATTGAATTACTCCATGAGACTGAGGCTTTATAAGTGATGGAACAGTTCAGTGGAGTGTTGCTTTAATTCTTGTGTAGTGTGAGTGTTGTGCGGTGAGCGGCGGCAGGAATAGCAAGCTTAGGGCGAGTGTGATTAGGGAACAGTGGCGGGCCGGGCGGTGACGAGCTGGAAGGCAAATCACCGCGAAAATATAAAAGGTAAGAAACTTCACTGGTCCCTATTCATAAAGTGTTCTTGTCTTCTTAATAGAGATCATCAAAGGCTACAAAGATGTTTCGACAGGTTTCAGTGATGTTTGCCATTAACGATGTAATTGTTAAACTATCATTGTAATCATGAAAACACCACGTAAGTAACTACCCTAGAGCCTGTTAGTAGTAGGCATGATAAGACGCCAAAACACTTGAGGAACACGCCAAAACACTGTCTCGCTCGTCTTCATAGTTGTGTAATGTGTTATAGAAACTCGTGATCTCTTTCCCATACTATTCATTCCTCCCCCCCACACCAAAAATTGTCATGAAGTAAAGGCTTAAAAATGCGGCCGTGAAATAAAGTACAAGTAAAGTGTTAACTGTAACGCACCCTAGGTAATTTTAAGAGTCCCCACTGCAGGTACGAACAGTCGCGGTCATAAGTTGCGTCGCCATGATGAATCGTAATCAGCAGGAAGGTTTGAACAGCGGTGCGTCGTGAGGAGAAGAGTGCGAAGTGCCGGTGAGGGGAGAGGGTAGGAGAGGGAGCTGAGCTGTTTACGAAGGGCACAACTTAACGACCGCGACTGTGCATCCCTCACTTCTCTTACTCTTATGACGTAAATGAACCGGGTAGGCGATGTTTCAGATTAGCCTCGGCTCATTTAAGGTTTCGGAAAACAATTTGTGCGCAAGGCAAGAGAGGAAACAACCGCGAGCAGTGGGAGCCTGATTAGCGCCATCTCTTGAGCCTGCGACAGACTTCAGTGTACAATACAAGGGCAGTCTGTTGTATTTCACACATATATTTTACTCTATCTATTGGTGTATATGTAGAATATTGCAAGCTCGTATTGTTTTTAATTTTGTCGGTAATCAAGAGGGCGTATATGGAAGTGAATATTATATAGGAAGACATCAATAACTTAAAGAAAATATATGAAATTGTAAGGAAGTAGTAGCTTTCTCGTTCTTACTGCACCGTTTATTATCTGAAATGTTTCTCTTCATTAGCAAGGAATACTCATACCTTTGCACAACAACTGAATTTAGTCTACGTCAGGAATACGCGGAGACACTCTAACTTTCTCGCCTCGCACATACGTAATATAATGAAAACACAGAAGCTGGTAATTGCAGAGGTGCTTGAGTTAATATCTTCACTGCGTAATATTCCTGCGCGCGAAAGCAGCAGGATTAAACTTTACTTAACGAAGATCAGCGTCGACATCACGAGGTCCTTCAGACGCTGCAGGACGCTTCAGAATCATAGACATTAAAAGGATTCATAAGCGCTGCGCCCCTTAAAGCATCTTCATTTTGCATTAGAGCACTGACGAGTACTGCAGAGAAGGCGAGCTGGTGATGAGGTGAATCTAAACTGTATACTTGTTGCCATCATCGGCGTTACCATCATCGGCTCATCGAGATAAACGAACCGTGTGCTGGTGACGTGGCGGTGCGGGGCGTCCTTTCTCGCTACTCCAACCTCCTTCACAAAATATATTCATCATCCTTACATTCATCAACATCACAAACCTCTTCAGTAGATATAGTCTTGAGCAGCAAGCAATAGGCGTGCTGACTACCAATGTGTTTTAATGCTTGCCTTCAGTCTTAATGTCCCTGATCCGCGGACAGTTTTCCAGAGCTTGACAAGTGACATTCATAGTAGGCTTCCGGACTTGAGACTGAAGAAAAGAGCTAAGAACGCAGGGGAGATGTATGTGGTATTTCATTAAACTTATGACCACTATACTCCACCAGCAACACTAAACAGCAGGTGGACTTAACAGTTGATGGAGTTTTTGAAGATCTGATGACTTAAAACTGGAGTGGAAGTGCGTGTGGTATTTCATTAGATTCCTGACCATTATACTTCCCCTGCAACACTACACAGAAGCACACGCAGTCGGGCAAAGAACACAGGGTACACGGTGCACCACACACACACACACACTCCACCAGCACCGCTATTAACGTAACACCTGCCATCATCATCGTGGGACGGAGCTCCAGCCTGGCATAACCTAAAGCTCTAAGGTTTTACGACGACACTCCAGCACAGCCTAAAGCCGCGCACAGGCCAAGGTGTAAACGAGGAAAGACTTAAAGGTGCGGCCGTGAAATAAAGTACAAGAAAAGGGTTAACTGTGACTCACCCTCGGTAATTCTATGAGTCCACACTGCCCGTCTCTATTGTAATAACGACAGGCTGCCACCAGGGGACCGATTAATACATAAAGTCTGTATTTGTGTATAATCGATAAAAAGGACAATGAAACAATGAGTGGTATATGACATTACAGTTAAGTACGCAGATTTTTTCTTACACTGTAGCTCGTCCTTTCACACAAACTAATCATTCACATCTGTACTGCCTTTTCTCACCTCCCCCCTTTCCGTCTATCTTCATTTACGCTACTGAGTGACTGAATGATTCATGCAAAATTATCAAAGCATCCAAGTGACAGTCTAGGGATCATTGTTGAGTTAAATTGCCGTCAGTTTTTATAGTCTCATTTAAAGTACTTTCAACAACATTTATGTCAAGTCAAGAAGTAGGAGAAAGCAAGGCAGGGAGAAGGACACGAGGCAGGGAGTCACTGAGGCGAAGTAGCGGAAAGCAGAAAAGCAGAGCGTTTGTCAGGAAGGTGGAACAGGGTAGCCGTGACTCGAAGTGGAGATCACAGAAGGCGCTAAGAAAAGGGATGAGGCAAGAGGAAATAAGGCACACAAAGCGATATGAGTTGGCGTAGGAATGAGATGAGGCGAGGATAGGCTGTCGTGGCAGGGGAGAGGGTGGGGAGGATGGCGGAGATGGGTAGGGTAGCCTGGAGGTTGAGGCGTGGGGGTGTAAGGCGAAAGAATGCAATATGTGGCCCGGCTTTTCCGTCATCGCCTCCTTCAGTCTGAGCCGCCACAAAGAGTCTCCTGATGAGGTTGACGCAAGCAAAATATTTAGCAACGAGCAGTTGAGGGGAGGGATTAAAAATAGGTGCTAATGAGACCACGAGAGAGAGAGAGAGAGAGAGAGAGAGAGAGAGAGAGAGAGTGGGGGGGCTCACTAATACAGGCATTAATCACAAACTGGTCACCCAAAGAATTACGTGACCACCTACCGTGATTAATTGATCTCCGTTTTTCATTTTAATATGACTGATAAATTCAAAAATATCATAGAGCGAAATGTGCACGCATACGTTTTCTTTTTCTACACACACACACACACACACACACACACACACACACACACACACACACACACACACACACACACACACACACACACACACACACACACTTCAATATGCAAACGAAAATAATGTTCAAATTGGAATTCATTTTCTTTTACTACACGTACTGAGAGTTGGAGAGAGAGAGAGAGAGAGAGAGAGAGAGAGAGAGAGAGAGAGAGAGAGAGAGAGAGAGAGAGAGAGAGAGAGAGAGAGGGAAATCTTAACCCTCCTCTTCTATCCAGGAAATGTGTTCATCTCTGGCCTCAAAATTCACAAAGTTGAAACTTTCGAGGAAAAAAATAAATAAATTCAGTCGAAGCGTGAACGAAGTGGAGGGAAGGTAGTGATCTCCCTCTTTCCCTCCCTCCCTCCCTCCCTTCTTCCCTCCATACCTCCTTTCCAGCCTTTCAACCTCCCTACCTCGCTTCTTCCCTCCCTCCTTTCCAGCCTTCCCTCTTTCCCCTCATCCTTTCTTCTTCCCTACAATTCCTTCTTTATTTTCCTTTCTATCTTCTTTTCTCTTATCTTTCCATCCTCCATTTTTTTCTTTTTTCCTTCTTTCTTCTTTTCAGCTTTCGCCGGTTCTTTCTCCCTCCTTCCTTCTCCCTTTCCCTTCCTTCATACCTCCTCTCCTTTCTCCCTCGCATCTTTTCATCCCCAATTTTCCTTCCATCCTTTCCTCCCTCCTTTCCAGATTGCCACCTTTCTTCACTCCCTCCTTTCCTCCATTCTCTCCCTTCCTCCCTTTCCTTCCAAAGCGACGGAAGCCTGTGAAGAGAAGAGGGACCAGTACTGAGTTCCTCCTCCTCCTCTCTCTCTCTCTCTCTCTCTCTCTCTCTCTCTCTCTCTCTCTCTCTCTCTCTCTCTCTCTCTCTCTCTCTCTCAGTTGGTAAAAGCCGCGGCAGTAAACTTAGCTGCGGTTCATTGAGTTTTTAATTTTTTTCTTCTTTTCTTCATTTGTGGTTAATATTGCGTATCCCTTTTGATTTGAATCGGAAGAGAGGAAGCGTAAAAAAGATGATGATGGTGATGATGATGATGACACTAATAATGATGATAATAATAATAATAATAATAATAATTAATAATAATCAGTTCAGAATAGAGAACTGTAACACTTTTCCTTCTTTCCTTCCTGCTTCCCCTTCTTCCTTTCCTTTTTCTCTCATTTCGACTCATTTCCGTTGCTTTCTCCTCTCTTCCTTTATTCCTTCTCTCTCTCTCTCTCTCTCTCTCTCTCTCTCTCTCTCTCTCTCTCTCTCTCTCTCTCTCTCTCTCTCTCTCTCTCTCTCTCTCTCTCTCTCTCTCTCTCTCCCCCTTCCCTTCCCTTCCCTTCCCTCCATCCTGTCTCTCCCTCCCTCTCTCTCTCTACCACCACCTTCTCTTCCACTCCCTCCTACTTACCATCTCCCTCTCTTTCCCCAACCACATCTCCCCCCATTGGCCTAAAATAAGAAGCAGCAGTAACAGTACTACACGTGCACCACCCGAGGACTCCCCCAAGAAGGCGGTGACTATTGTAAAACTATTACCGGCGTGATCCAAGGTGACGTAAAGCCCGGCACAGTTTCCCGCCGTATTGAATCTATTGAAAAGCCATTTATTGGAAGGCGATCAAGGACTGTTTGCTAAATGGAATGCGGAAGGAAGAGTAGTAGTAGTAGAAGGAGGAGGAGGAGAAGGAGGAGGAGGAGGAGGAGGAGGAGGAGGAGGAGGAGGGCCTATAGAGGAGATCCCTGGTGTGCTTGGGGAGAGAGAGAGAGAGAGAGAGAGAGAGAGACATCCTTGTATATTTTTAAGTCCCCCTGCAAGTGTGTACTGAGATTCCACTGCGCTTCCTACTTAATCCATCGCTTCCTCTTAGAGCAATCCTGACATTTCTTCGCGTCGCTACCGAGATTCAGAGGCGGGCGCGCTCTAAACAATCTCTTGAGCTTACTGAAGGCGTGTCTGTGATCAGTAGGAAGGAGAGACGTATGCAGTGCTATATATATACGAGTGGAATAGAATAGAAAACGGAAAACGTACAGTGAAGCAGAAGGATAGAAGGGAAATATGCGCAATGAGGGAAAAGGAAAATGGGAGGTGTATTAGGAATTAATGAAGGGAAAACGGAAATGTATTGGTAAGATTATATGTAGTGTGTAAAAGATAAATGTAAGGTTGTGTTGCTGATACAGATGCCGGTGAGGTATCTTTAGGTGGAAGGGAGGAAAGTAAAGGAAAACAGGGAAGTGGAAGGAATGCTGAATGTTTTATGTTGCGTGTGTTTAATTAAGAAAAGACCTGTAGAGGATATGGGTTCTTCTTTCCTGCTTTTTGTTTTCTTTTCTTTCAGTCATTATCAGTTTGTTTTCAATGTCTTACTTCTTATTTATTTATTTGTTTATTTATTTATTCATTCAGTCATTAAGTTATTAATTTTATTTATTTATTTATTCATCTATTTTATTTTGTAGTCTTTCTTATCATTTGCCGTCGTCCTCTGTATCTTTTTTTTCGGAGTCTTGTAATGAAAACCGTCTCACCAAAACGTGTCTTCTCGCCGGGACTTGTGATGCTCGTCCAGGCTTCCCTCCCAGCTCCAATCCTTACCCTCAGAGCTTTAGACTATAGCCTTGTTTTCTTAAGAGATTTGGACCTCAGATCTGTAGTACAACCTGTGCCAGCTGAATGGCGTGAAAGATTATATTATATTCAAACGTTATATTCATTTGATGTTTAATTGATATTGTTCTGAATTTCTCTCCATGTGGCCATAATATGATCGCTCTGCAAGTGTTTGTTATCTCAGAAATGAAAGCAATGCCAAGGCTGCGGGGAAAGGCTTTATGGCCAGGAACTCCACGAAATTTTATTCCTCCTTTTTCGTTCCCGGGAAGTCCTGCTGCCTTCAACAATATTGCGGTAAAAGGTTCCGCCGTGTGCAGTGTGGCTAAAGAACCGCGAAGGGAGGACTTTATTTCATGGTATGTTTCGGGGACATTATTATTTTCACTGCTTGTCTAGCGGTGCTCTGCGAACAGACACCCTTTAAGTGAATCTTCATTAGTTGACCTTAGGGAGCCGAGGCAAAACGTGCCTTGATATTAATCATGTGGTCATCGCGTCCTTGGCTGCGTGGCTGAGCGGCGTTGCGTCATGCTCCACAACAAAAGAAGTCCTTTGTGGTATTCCCCAAAGATCCCCCCATAAATAATCTCCTCCCTGAGCGTTAAAAATTCAGGAATATATAGGTAATGCAAGCAAAAGAATAAATTAAAAATAATGTTTTGCAGATTCCGGTTTACATAGGAAGCTGCTCTTGGAAAGGCTTCATTAAAAGCTGGATGGAAACGTGAAAGCTTCATTCTTTCTCTTAAATATCATGACTCACTATGGATAAATATAAAAAAGAATTAATGAGACGTAATACGAGGTTACATGTAGCGCTCAGTTCGTGAAAAGCAAGCATGAATGGCCCAGGACTAACATTGTGTGCCAGATGAAATGAGGGTTTGCATTTTTCAGCCTTTCCAGGAAGAGGAGTCACGTCTTTTTTTTTTTTTTTTTTTTTTTTTTACGCTGTTGCTGAAACCTGAACTAAGGCAAAATAAGAATTGCAGACATCACTGTAAACATTTTATCCCAGTGCGCGGCGCCCCTCACCTCTCCCACCTCTCCCACCTTTCCCTCGCCTCTAGCCCCACACAATGCAGCTTTGCTTTACTCTACCTCACCGCAAACTCTTTTTCTTATAGTGACAGATAGTGATAAGTGAGTCACGGTTCTCTGTACTAGTTGTTCCCCTCCTCTGTGACCCGCTGTACCCTACCACGCCTCATTTGAACGCAAAGCCAGCCGGTGACTCTTGTTCAGTCATTACATTCACCTCTGTCACACGCTCCACCGCTGTGACATTATTCAGGCATCTTCATCTTATTCCAGTATACTAAACATCTTCATCACAACTCTGACACACATTCCATAAATTCAAATCCTCCCGTTTTTGCGCCACAAGACTGTCATTCTCACATCTTTCACACACACACACACACACACACACACACACATGTATGTGTGTATGTATGTATGTCTTGCGCCACAAGACTATCATTCTCACATCTTACACACACACACACACACACACACACACACACACACACACACACACACACACACACAGAGAGAGAGAGAGAGAGAGAGAGAGAGAGAGAGAGAGAGAGAGAGAGAGAGAGAGAGAGAGAGAGAGAGAGAGAGAGAGAGAGAGCAGCCTTTTCAAAACTTGATCTCTAATACAATATATTTTTCTCCGCGTGTGAATTAGGATGAACTTTAATTTCTATTGAATGTAATTGTTCCGGTGCTCGCTGCACACCTGCACTGCTTCCCGGTCCCCGGTCACTTCCAGGCCTTGGGATGATGTCGTTGAATAAAAACACTGCGGAATAAAGTGTTTTCTGTCGCTATAGAAATCATATTATCAGAGCTACCTCACTGAATACATTTACACTATCTCTGTCTGTCTATCCGCCTGTCTGTTTGTCTTGTGTTAGCTTTCAGCAACACAAACTTTCCATCTGCTGATATTTGCATCTTTCAAGTTATGGTGCATTGTTCACCAGTCGTGTGTGTGTGTGTGTGTGTGTGTGTGTGTGTGTGTGTGTGTGTGTATAATGTATGCATATAATGTATATATATATATATATATATATATATATATATATATATATATATATATATATATATATATATATATATATATATATATATATATATATATATATATATATATATATATATATATATACACAAACACACACACACACACACACACACACACACACACACACACACATTCATCTGACTTGAACCCTTCTTTCAAAAGAAGGAAAAAAGCAAACTTTGATCCACAGCTCGTTGAGGGAATATAATGACGCCTCTCTTTCCTCACCCCACATTCGGCTTATCTCAAGGACACAGACTTTCCTTCCTTCCTTCCTTCCTGCCTTCCATCCTGCCTTCCTTCCTTCCTTCCTTCCTTCCTTCCTAACTTTCTGAAGTGAAGCTCTGTGTATATGTTGCAGAGAGGGAAGGATAGTCTGTGTGTGTGTGCACGCTCGCGCTCGCGTAAGCAAGTGTGTATGGATTACTCTGCACTTGTACACGTACGTGTCAGTTGACATTGAAAACCCGGCACAACAATGAAGATGCGTCAGCACAAAAGAAATAAGAAAAGAGTGAAGAGAAGGAATATGGACTGCAAAAAAAAAAAAATGCTGAGTGAGAGGAACATTAAGAGAGAGAGAGAGAGAGAGAGAGAGAGAGAGAGAGAGAGAGAGAGAGAGAGAGAGAGAGAGAGAGAGAGAGGAAAGAATCAGTGGGCGGGCGGACGCTCGTGAAGCTTTCCGCGGGGGAAGAAAAACGAGACAGGCTGACAAACAACCAGACACTGACGTAATCGGTGCGAAATGTCAACGCATTTAACATTTTCCCTAATGAAGCTTTTATTTCCCGGTGTGTTTTTAGTCCTTTGTGTATTCATGAATGTACTGGTCACGTATTTATTTATGTCGGGGGAGAGAGAGAGAGAGAGAGAGAGAGAGGAGGGATCGAGTGGGCGAGGCAAGGAACTGTTAATTAAGGACTGCCTTCCAGTTCTTGGAGAGAGGGAGTGGGCGAGGAACGGAACTATTTAGCGTTATGTTCTAGTTCTTAGAGATAGAGGGAGCGGGTGAATAACAATCATTTAGCGTTACCTTTTATCTCTTCGTACCACGTTAATGACAGACGAATAGGGATAGATGTAGACAAGGCAGTATTTTTTTTTTTTCTCTATTCTTAGGTCAATGTGCAGCTTCTCTCACACCTGAGTTACTGAGGGAGAGGGTTTAGCTTCACAACTCAGCCCATGTTAAATGTCTCTCACACCTACGGCAAACGTGTCCTGAGCAGGAATCCGTGCCGTGGGAAAAAGGAAACGACGCAAACCAAACCCTATTGCCAGTACACTATAGGCTGGCAGGTGTTCATTGCGGTTATAACGTAATATATTATAAGGTGGAGGTATTCAGTTAATACTTCTACGCGACGTAACATTGTCACGCCCCACGTAACATTATCACGCCTCAATGTTACTATAAAACACTTGAACACTTTTTTCCTCGAGTGTGTAAATCTTCCTTCATTGCCTCTCCACGTGATTCATTAGCTTCTAGGTAAGTGGCGTAATGAAAAGTATCGCTCTCTACACCCTGTACCCTCCCAGGACTCACCCGGTCCACCACACAGCTGGAATCTAGCCAGGAAGAACAGCTGACACTTCGTTGACTCAGCCGTCCATCCAGCCTTCAGTTATTCCCTCCCTTATTGGAGTGTATTAAACTGATGAGGCAGCGTCGTTGTGGCTGGAGGGGTGACGCGGTCTGCTCAGTGCCCGGTGGCAAGATGAAGGCAACGCCGAGAGTTATGACTTTCTTGGAGGACCGCTGTCGGGGCTTCTTCTGCCGCAGTGATAGTGGACAGTACGTGTGTATTATGGTGAGCCCTGCATGCCTGCGACAATAGACTCCTCGCTGTCTGACACGCCGGAATTGCACGGGTTTTGATATGAGATAGAACATTGACGTTTTGTGAATCATGACTTAATGGAAAGAGAGTATGGCAGGGAAATAAAATAACAGATAGATTGAGAAGACTTGACCTAATAAGAAGACATTACTGGATAAAATGAGAATATGGCTGAACAAAATGAGAACGTATGCCTTAATAAAATGATAAGACATGGCTCCATAAAATAAGAATATACGACAATGAAATGAGAGAATTGGGCTTGGTAGAATGAGAAGACGTGACTTGATAAGAATATAGGATTAAGTAACACTGCGGAACTGACAGCGGCTTTGTACTGGATAACTGGATTTGAGTGTTTCCAACTGAACGTCTTCTTAGGGAGCGATAATTAAACTACTTTTTTTTTTTTTACCCTTTCTTATTTTAGTCATCGGCCTGAAGCATTAAAGAATAAGACATCCATCAACTTGGGTCACTTAACGTTTCAAGAGGGAGATTTTAAGACACTTATTCTCTATTTTTGACGATTCTGACTCTAGGAACTGGCACCTCAGTGGCCCTTTTTTTATTTCATTTTGTTCCCATTGGCCGGTGCCCCTCCTACACACAGAAAAAAAGAGTAAATAAAATAAAATAAAAAAATCCACGTCTTGTGTGCGTATGTGTGTGTGCATGTGAGTCACTGTACCTGTGCGTCAGCGTGCGTTAGTGTGTGCGTTACCGTGTGCGTGCGAGACCAATCAACCAACCTGCGTCAAGGAAATATGATGACCCAACCCACCTCTGAAAATAGTTCCCCTTCTGAGGTCGGGTATTTGTTTCCTGGAGGCGACCCTGCAGCCGCCGCCCTCGCCCCCTGTGTCCTCGCTTGTGTCAGTGTAATTAATTTGTTTCCGTTTGAATGCCAGTGTCGCTTCGAGAAGGCAAGCTGTGTGTCGAGGGGCCTTGGTCGGGTAGGAAGGCGTGGAGGAGGATGAGGGGGAGGTAAAGAGGGTTTGGGGAAAAAATGAGGAGAAGAACTGGAAAGTAGTTAAGGGTATTGGAGGGAGGAGAAGTAGAAGTTTGTGGAGGAGGAGAAAGTGGTGGTAATAGTGGAGGTGGTGGTGAAGGAAAAAGACGAGGACGAGGAGAAGATATTGGTGTTGGTAGAGGAAGAGGAGAAAAATAGTGTAGAAGGAAGGGTTAGAAGAGCAGACAAAAAAAATATGACTGAAGAGAGAAAAATATGAAAATGAGGAAGAAGAAAAGAAAAAGAGAACTGAAAGGAAGTGGGCTATAACACGAACCTCACAAAAGAAAAGAAGATGAGCATGAAGAAGAAGAAAAAGAAAATGAAGAAGAAAGAAAGAAAAAAGAATCAGAAAGAAAAAGAAAAAAAGAAAGGCGAAAACAAGTAGCAGAACAAGAACAGGAAAAAAGACTAAAAAGAAAAAAAGAAAAAAATGATGGAAAAGAAAGAAGAGTGGAAACACACACACACACACACACACACACACAAGGAAAACTCGTATCAGGCGTAGTAGTTATAACACCTGACGTAAGTTCTTAAGTTGGTAATGGCCGCGGAAAGGCATCATTAGCGCAGTACATCACAATTTTTCCCGCTAAAGTTGAGTCTAATAAAAGGAGGAGAGAGTGCTGGGCTGCTAGGAGAGGCTTACGGATCTTTTCTCTATGTCACTCTGCACCAAAAGGTCTTTTTATTATCTTTTATCTCCCTCAAATTGATATACCGAGGGATTGAGGGTGAGGGAGAATGAGGAAGAGGAAGAGGAGTAGGAGGAGGAGGACGAGGGGGTGGGGGTGAAGGAAGGGGTGGAGGAAGAAATGTAGGAGGAGGGGGAAGAGGTGAAGACGTGGAAGTGGGATAAGAGGAGGAGGAGGAAGGAAAAGAATTGTAAGTTTAGGTCAGAGGATTGTAAGAAGAAAGAGGAGGAGAAGAATGGATTGAAAGAAGGTTAGAGGATTATAAGGAGAAGGAAGAAGAGGAAAGGGAGGACGAGATAGTGGTGGTGGTGGTGGAGGAGGAGGTGGAGGAGGAGGAGGAGGAGGAGGAGGAGGAGGAGGAGGAGGAGGAGGAGGAGGAGTGGCTTTGGGGGAGGGACAATGAGGGCGGTTCACGGAAGGAACACAATGGAAATTTATCGCATTAAAAGGAAATTAACAGTGAAATGGGCGAGCCTAGAGAGCCGAAAGATTATTGGCTCTCTCTCTCTCTCTCTCTCTCTCTCTCTCTCTCTCTCTCTCTCTCTCTCTCTCTCTCTCTCTCTCTCTCTCTCCATCACTGAATCATGGTTATCTCGGCATTTCCTGACTATTAACATCCGGATGAGTACGGACACAATAACATCCAACGCTCCTCCTCTCATTCCAGTCACTTTAATCCGCCGCCTTGGGAATGGAGAGTCACCGGCCGCGCCCAGCAACAGCACCCAGCGTGGAGGAGCGCCGGGCTTCACTGCGCTGGCTGCCTCGTCGGTGAGTGTTCCTTAGAGCGCTAATGGGTATTGTTCACTGAAGGTATTTGCGTAAGGGTAATTTCGTGAAATCACCTTAAAGTTACCGTAAAGTGAGTTTGCGTACGGTTTTTTTTTCGTATATTGCGATGCTTCTGGATGTCTGGAAGTCTTTACCGATGAAGACCTAAATTTCCAAACGGAAATCATATTCTCCCAAGCCGTCGTTCTTCCCACCTTCCTCTGCTGCTGTGGAACCTGGACGCTCTACCGTAATGACATCAGGAAGCTCCAACCACCGTGGACAGATAGATGGTAAATGCAGTCTAATATTAACAAATGCAAAGTACTTAGCGTAGGTAGAAGTAACACACACAGTAGGTACACAATAAACAACGGAGCTCTGGTGAGTTCAGGGAACGAAAAAGATTTAGGAGTTGTAGTTAGCTTTATCTCTGTCTAACAAAACAATGCATAAAGGCCAGCAATAAAATAAATCAGGTATTAGGATTAATTTTTAGGAGTGTTAAAAGTAGAATTCCCGAAGTAATATGAAAGTTATATTCGTGGCAGTCAGACCTCATCTAGACTATATTATGCAGTTCTGGTCCCCATATTACAGGAAAAATATAGGTCTGTTAGAATCAGTACAAAGGAGAATGACAAAAAGGATGAGGGGTATTCTTTAAGAAACGAGACTGAAGCTGTTAAATTTATATAGGTTAAGAGGGGACTTGATAGAAGTCTTTAAGTGGTAATGGGGTTATAACAAGGGTGATGTAAGCAAATTTCTCAGGATCAGTAATCAGGATAGAACAAGAAATATTGGGCTCGAGCTTGTAAAAATTTAGGTTCAGGAAAGAGGTAGGAAGGAATTGGTCCTCAAAGAGATGAATGAAACGGACCCGGCAGTCAGGTTGTTAGTGCTGAGTCATTAGGGAGCTTTAAAAGAAGGTTAGAAAAAAAAAAAAAACATGGAAGGGAATGATATGTGATGAAAATAGGTAGGTATATTTTATGCAGAGACTGATGGCTTCTTGTAGCTTCCCTTATTTTTCTTATGTTCTTATGTTCATCAACCCTAGCAGTCAAAGCAGCGAGCAAACGTGAACACCTAGTGGCAGGATCGCTTCAACAAGAACACTGGCCCGGAGAAGTCCCACCGGAAAAGCGTTGAAGCAAGTCTCATGCTCCGCCGGCTCCACTGGTTTGGCCACGTGCCGTATGGAAGAAAACAACCTTCTGAACACACGTCTCTACAGCGAGGTCACCCATCACAGGCTATCTCGTTGGGCCAGCTCAGACGGTACAATGATCAGCTAAAGGCCATGAAGCAAACCAGTATTGAACCCGCCGACTGAGAAACTGTATCTCAAGAACGAAGAGGATGGAGGGAAGTCATCAAGTCAGGAGTTGTTCTACTGGAAATTACCATAGAGAGAGGCAAGAAAACCCCGTGTCCTCCAGCAACCTTCGCCACCAGTCTACGGGTGCTGCACGAGAATGCTTTACGCGAGGATAGGATATTTGAGCCACCTCGACACAAGCACTGACCCAGCCAACCTTAACCCTAAGGGGAGAGAAGAGAGGACTACTGGAATGACTTGCTGGGTAACGAGATGCCATCATTGACTACGAAGTGTGCTGTAGTGTATATGGAATAGAAAGAACGCCAATAGCTATTGTTTAGTGAGGTTACCCCTAAGAAGGAAAGAGATTATATACATATATCCAACTTTAGGTGAAGAAAATTATATTATATTGAGTATAATATGTAATATGTACATTTCTCTTACGTCTATAAGATAAGTACTAATAGGAATTATTAAACAGAAGGGTGAGGGATCATTATATCCGCCTCTGACTCAGTGATAGAATGACTCTTTAAAGAAGAAACAACAGCATGATGGGTGTACGAGAATGCTGAAATAGGAAGAGTACTAGTAGGTATTATTAACTATAACAATATGTAAAGGGAAAATTCACGTATTCATTCACCCCTGTGACTCTCTGATACAACAATCGCATCTAAAGAGGAGCTGCCTCACAGTGAGCGCATCAACGTGGGTGTATTGTCGAGGCGAGGGGTGGGATACAAAAGCTGCACTCACTCATGTGCCAGCCTACGCTTGTTGCGCCACAAGTGTTTCATCTCCACTCCACCTTGTAACTACCACAGTGCCACCGTCGCTCCCATTAGCAGTCATACATTCCTGTTTTGTAAGCTTGTCTTCTGTAGTGGTTGTATTCTATAATATACTTTTTTTATTCATACAAGCCTATTTGTCCATCGCAGTATTCAAATTCAGTCTTGAATCCCAAGACTGACTGACATTCTTTTTCCTTTTTTGCCCTTGTAGCTTTAAGACAATATTAAGCAAGGATAAACTTAAGGCACGAAATAAGAGAGGCGAATTTAGACGGAAAAAGAAAAAATATAAGGAATAACTTAGAAAAGTTGCGTAAGTAATGTACCTTGTGCATTTCTCGTTATTTTGTAACGTACAGTACGTATTGTGTTATTTTTACGTCAATCTGTTATGTTTACACTTCACTTTCACCCACTCGCGGAAGAAGATGAGGAGGATGGAGAGGAGACGAAGGAGAAGGAAAAGAATCGCCCTTTAATATTTTCCAGTCATTGACCTCCCTTCACGTAAACTCAGAAATGTAACCTTCCTCATAACAATGTTTCGGTTTTCGGTTCAGATGCAATAAATTTCCTTCTGGAGCACGACCACAACACTGCTGGTCGTAACTTAGCCACGTGGGAAGGCGGAATGAGACCCAAACACTACTGACCGTAACTCGCCACGTGGGGGAGAGGATCAAAGCAGGAGCAGACAGCGGTGTATCAGACTTCAGGCGGGCATTGCACCCCGAGTGTGTCACGCGTGTCTCAGGCGACGAGGCCAGCGGAGGACGAGCCACATAAAGCCGATCAATAACCCTATGTGTGTGTGTATGTGAGTGTGTGTGTCTCTGTGTGTGCGTGTGTGTGTTGGGCGTGGGCGGGGGCGTGGCAGGAGAGACAAGAGAGGGCGTGGGCGGAGAGGTGTGCCAAGGGAGAGAAAAGAGTTTGTGAATTTATAGGCTGCACTTTGAGGCGGGAGAGTGCGGGAAGGGAAGGTACAGAGGGAACAGCAGGGAAGGGAAACAGAGCATGGATGTGGTGTGGACGGGTTGTGGCAGGGAATGAGGCAGGGCGTGAACGGGGCGTGGTAGAGGAAGGGACAGGGATGTGTGGGCGGGATACATAATACACTAGTGAGGTCAGCGTGGCGGTGTGACGTGAATCAGAGCCGTGCGTGCGAGCCGTACGTGGGTTGCTGAGAATAGAGAGAGAGGGGGTGGAAAAAAAAAGAAAAAAGAGAAGCGTTGGGGGAAATGATGTATACAAAACCGTGAGTCAAGACCAGCAGCCTGCGGGGGGTGCTGCGTCAGGGGATGTCTGGGATGAGTCTTCGTCAGCAGGAGGAAGGAAAAAGAACGATGCAGGAGAGTAGGTAATGTGGGAAGTGGAGGTGAAAGAGGGGAGGTATCAAGCGAGGGGAGGAAGTATAAGGAAACAAGGGGAGAGGGAACGGAGGATGATGATGAAGGGAAAGCGTCATTAAGGAGAAAGAGATGAGAAGGGGAAGGTGAGTAAGAAATTCCCAGCGTAACTTTGTGTGGCTGACGAAAGATTACTGTTTGTGGGAAGTGTTTTTGAAGGAGTGCATGAGAGAGAGAGAGAGAGAGAGAGAGAGAGAGAGAGAGAGAGAGAGAGAGAGAGAGAGAGAGAGAGAGAGAGTTACAATAGCAGTGCATTTTTTTTTTTTTTTCCTGAGCACCCTTGACTAATGAGTTACTAAAGAGCAGAGAAGCGAAGCTGTGCCGCTGCCGTGTGGTGCGCCTGTGACATCTCCGGACGCTGTAAATTTGCATCACGAGAAAGAGGATTTGAAATGTAACGTTAATTTTATTCATAACACCAAATGAATGTTATTGCTTCGATTTGCTGTTCTATACCGAGTCAGACAAATTAATCTGAATCCATCTTTAGTAAGAAGATTGTAATTTCACACCTGCGTTACTACGAGCACTGTGTCTGTCTGTATATGTGTCTCCTTCTCTGTCTAACATTTTCATAGCAATAAGATCGATTTCAGAGATAAAAGCAATACTCTTCGATACGGAATGGATGAGAACTTAGGTGTAAAAATAGCGAAACCTTAAAAAAAAAAACGTTTTATATAAAGATTTATCAGGAATCGTGTACTACAGAAGAGCATTGTTCGTCTGTGACTGCTGGTATCTGATTGGGATATGCTTTTCTTGCTCCGAGAAGTATTAACATACAGTATATAAGCAGACGAAACTGTAAAACTGTGTAGGGAGGAGGATGCTGAAAACAGACGTATCCGGCCAGAGAAAGACACGAAAACCTAAGAGAAAGTTTATGAATGCAGTGAAAGAAGACATGCTTGTAGTGAGCGTGACTGAGGAAGACGCAGCAAACCGAGCAAGCTGGAGAAAACTTATCTGACATAGCGACTTCTAACAGGAACAGCAGAAAGAAAAAGACAGGAGAGAAACAGCGAGAAACCTAGACAATGAGGTACCGAGGGGTGCAAAAGAACATGAGGCAGACTATTTGGCGTGGGTTTTGGCAGGGGACTAATGTAGCCAGGGAATGAGAGTGATGGCGTGACGGTTGGGAAGGGGAGAGATAGAAAGGTTAGGATGTGGCGGGATGCAAAGTGGAGGTGTGATGTTAATGCATGAAGCTGTAGAGTGGCGGTGGAGGGGATTGCAGTGTTGTGTTGAGTGCATGGGTGGGTGTGGCGTGTTGTGTGCCATGTTGTGATCTACCTTCCAGAGAGCCACAATAGATGTTTTTCGCTGCCCTGAATGAGTAAATAAGAAACGACGTAGGTATTCTCATGGTTTCAGTCACCTGCTCACCTGCGAGTCACAGCTGAATAATTCAAACAATAATCACTGTTCTTACCTCACGGGAACACAAGGGAATAAGGAAAAAGACAAGCTTATAACAAGAGGCAAGAGCAGATGGAATGAAGTATGCCTGCCGTATTTTTGCCAGTGTTGTGAGTAGTATACATTACATTATTGCATCCAAGGAACCCGCGGCGAGTGCAAGATGTACATGTGTGTCTGGTTTCGCCGCGAGATCCGTGAAATTAATGCGATGCCTCGTCTTGCTCCCGTGTTTGATTTTTGAATCTGGTGTAGCGTAAAAATTCTGACATGCGGTGAGTAGCGTGGAGAGGCAGCGGCGGGCTTTAATGGCCCTCAGGATATGCTGTTTTTAATTAAGTATAAGGCAACCCACACGCGAGGCTGATGAAAAGATCACGTTGGGTATTTGAGTGTGAGGATGAGTGCACATTTAGCAGAGTGAGCTGAGGGTTAATTAGAGAAAGCAGGAAAGAGAGATTAATTACTTACTTTGGAGAACGTCAGACTTCTTCCTCTCGTGCTCAGACTCAAGGGCGTCGAACACTGCGGCTCCCATAAGCAGGTATGTGAACGTGCACACGATCAGGGAGACGGTACGAACGTTTTGTTTCTTCATTTCACCCACTGCGCATGCGCGGGGTCAGCCTCTGGAGGTCAGAGTCCCACACGACCTCACGCATGGTGCACGTGCGCAGCTCAGGTCACGGCGCAGCCAATCGGGGTGTAAAGACGAGGAATCTCACTCCTCGAGGTTCTCTGACAAAAAAGTTCAAGAAGTCCCAACACTTTTCAATGTATTCAGTAAGTAGCGTCTGGTAACACGGGGGTTCACTGGAGGCCTCGCTCGGCCCACAACGGTCCAGGGTAACAGAGGTGGCTGACGGGGCTGGAGGGAGACTTAGGATCGTGGGGAGGACAAGGGGCTAGAGCCGAGCCCGCCCTTCCTGGTGACTGCTGCTCCTGCTGCCTGTACCACTGCCGCCGCCTCCTTCGCCTCCGCCGCTGTTGCTGTTGTTTCTTTCCGCACCTCTTCTTCTTCTCTTTGCCTTGAAGTTGTATTTTGCCCGGTGTAGTCTTCTCATCCTCTCACCGTGCAGGTCCACGCGCTCTCATAACGGGGCCGATGGGAGGGGCGGAACCCACGCCAGGGTGGGAGAGAGTTTCTCCAGGGCGGTGACACACGCTGCTGGGAGAGACATGTGCTCCGGCAGTCCACGGAAAGTGCATCTGGCTCCCAGTTCCCGACCCCAGCCAGGGTGAGGCGCGGCCGCCTCGAGACATCAGAGAGTGGTCGGCCGCCCCGTCATCAAGAGAGGCACACTGGCTCGGCGTCAGGCGTGGCGCAGCCAGGTCACCGGGTTAGACATCGATCAGCATTGCGTAAACATTTCCACAACGAGAGCACCACGAGGCCTTGATTTTCAGAATTAATTTATATAATGATATATTTTCTGTCAAGACAAGACACCGAAAAAAACTCAAAAGACCATTACATCAAACTTATTCATCTCACTTATCACAACAATATCACAGAGGGCAAATCATGTAGATACTTCCAAGAAAAAACGAAAACAAGCACGGTATTTCAAGTCGTCCATAAGTTCCCGCGAAGGTGTGAGGAGTGGCGGCCCAGGTGGCCGGGCGGGGCCTGGTGCCTGCTGGCTGCGGCGGAGGAGGCAATGGCGGCAGCACGGCGGTGGACTGTTATGCTGTGAGGCTGAGACGAGGCAGCGGGGCCAGCCTGCGGCCTCCCGAGCTCAGATCTGAGGGAGAAAAGAAATAGAATTATTATCGGTTGTGGAAGATGTTACGGAGACAAGATAATGAAGTGAGAAAGCACATATTATACAATATAACGAATAACGATATTCTCTGTGATGCACACTATTTATTGATTTGGTGGAAAAATGTGAAGGCCACCAAGTCGTCCTCTGTCACTGTCTATTACTAATTTCAATACTGAAACTGAAACAGCGGAAAAACGGAATTGACATAAAAGGATTATGGTCCTCATTCGAGCAAACTTTCATGTATTTGAAAGGAAGACGGCAGAGAAAGAAATAGTTTGATGAAAGAAAAGAGTGGATAAAGTTATATTTTATTAGCGTTTCCACTTCAACCCATCTCTTCATACTTCCTTCTTTTAATAACTCTCGCCGCTTCCACAATGGCCCTCGCCCTTTCTCGTCCCATGGCCTGCACCTTGCCGGGCTGAGGGACTGAAGGGAAATGCGTGGCTTGCTAATCTGGATCTTCGTGATGCTTTTAGACCAACACCGAACAATCCTCCTCCACTCCTCAGGTGCCGCAACCTGATACGGCGACTGTCTGGTGAATGTTGAGGAAACGAGGAGAAGAGGGAGGCCGGTGACGTGTGTGGCCGTCTCAGTACTTCAGAACAACAGCGGGAAAATTTACGTGACTCGATTTTGTGGAGAAGTTGAAGACCCCCACTTGAAGTAAAAAATAGGAACAAAAGAAATATGAGGGGACCTGCAAGAGGCCAGTGTGAGGCGTGTCTCCCGTGCCAAGGATGTAGCAGAGTGATCAGCTGTGTTCGTGAAAGCCAAGCCTCGGTGGACGTGTGGTGCTAGAGCATTGTGTGAAAGCTCGATGAAAGGAAAAATACGGCAGCGAATAATAAAAAGAAGTGATGGAACAGAAAGCCGCGAGTTGTTGTGATGAAGAGGTACTGGTGCTGAACAATGCGTGTCTACCACCGAAATAAAACGGCCGCCATTACGAAAATTGAAGATGAAGACGAAGAAACGGATGAAGCCCAACAAACCGTCGTGGAGGAGTTTGAGAGAAAACAAAAAGACTAGGAAGGAGTGCCAGCTTCTTCCATAGATGTCTGAAGTCTAGATAGAGATAGGACGACCAAGATTCAGTGGAGGAAGACTGATAATGTTGGAAAGGTTGCTATAATAGGGAGACAGATGGGAAGTACTGGTATAGTGTTAAGAGCGATAGAAAAGGATGCCAACTTAACCACATCTGAATGGGAAGAACTGAAAAATCATCTTGTATATTTTTTTTTTTATAAAGAAACCAATATAATATAAATAACCAAGCCGAAGACTGGTAGGGAAGGGGAAAGAAAACTCGTATGTTGTTGAAACAGAGAATTCTTGGTCCTGATAGAAAGAGAATTATTTCTGCCTTTCATGTACGTTGTATATAAATATTATTGAACTGAGTCTTTTCCGCCGCTTTTGCTCACGAATTTACCTTCCACAGAGAGAGAGAAAAAAAAAAACAATCCAAACAAAAAAAGCAAATAATACCAGTACTCAATTTTTATAACGGATATCCTTTTCGATTTTCGCCATGGTAAGAATTTGAGACAGAAGTGCTGGTGTTCCTTTATTCATCGAGGATAACACCGAAATTCAATAAGAGGAAGGAGGAAGGGAGGGAGAGGGAGAAGGAGGCGAGCAGCGGCCAGCCAGGTATTGCCAAGGAATCAAGTTTAGTCCTTTCTTTCGAGGGAAGGTTGGAATGGGGTTTGATTTACAGGTGTACCTGAGACAGAGAGAGAAAGAGAGAGAGAGAGAGAGAGAGAGAGAGAGAGAGAGAGAGAGAGAGAGAGAGAGAGAGAGAGAGAGAGAGTGAGTGAGTGTGTGAGTGTGTGTGTGTGTGTGTGTGTGTTGTAAAGACAGACAGACAAAAATACAGACAAAACATAGGCAATAACATGAAAAACAATATTTTGTTCCATCTATAACATCACTGATACTAATATAGTAGTGTTGTATATATTTGTATAAAGACCTTATCTCAATATCAAGAACAAGCCAGACACACGCGAATGTATATTATTCTATCCAATACATTTTCTTCACTACCATTAAAGAGAGCATTTAACACACACGCATTTTAATAGCTACTCAACTTTTTCATTTATATCTTTTTACATTCCCACTTCTTTTATTTATGGATCTATTTCCTTTCCGTACACGTGTAACGGTTTCTTGCTCCTTCCATTCCCTTTGTTCCTGAATATTGCATCTTTTTCTCTCTCTCTTTCCATCTCACTCTTTTCTTGTCCTCCACTATTGGTTTCCTAGTTTATATTCACTCTTCGCTTGTTTCTCTCTCTCTCTCTCTCTCTCTCTCTCTCTCTCTCTCTCTCTCTCTCTCTCTCTCTCTCTCTCTCTCTCTCTCTCTCTCTCTCTCTCTCTCTCTCTCATACACGTAACTTGTAAAGAATATTAGACAATGCCAGTTCAAAAAGATAGATAGATAAATAGATTAAGTGGCTGATGGGTAGATAGACAGACAAATAGACAGGTAGACAAAACAGAGATCCACAGAGAAACACACAAACTTAACAGACAAATATATGCACACAGAGGTAGACGGAATAAGCAAAAGATCTGAATGAAGGATTAATACCGTGCCGCGCCGTACCCTCGCTGGAGCCCAACAGAACAAGGGATACTTTACTACGCCAATGGAAATTAGTATTGGCAGGAACGGGATGCGTGGTGATGGATGATGACCAAGGGCAGGGCAGGCAGTGTGTGTGTGTGTGTGTGTGTGTGTGTGTGTGTGTGGCGTTATGTTTTTCGCTACATATTTTCAGTCTAGTATTTTTCGTCACCTTTCGTCTTTACTGTCCTGTAGGTTACGTGAGATGAAGTGAGAGGAAGAGCAGAGGTGAGAGTGACTGTAGTGGGTGTTTGTGAGCTTGTGAGGGGGAGAGAGAGAGAGAGACAGACAGAAGGTGAGTGGTAGGAAGAGGAAGATTTAATTAAAGAATGTTATACTTTAACGATATTGTAATTGTACTAGATATTTTAAGGTTAAAGAAATCTTGACATATAACAGTAGTGCTGGAGGTGGTAATGACAGTATAAGTAGTTCTGGTAGTAGTAGTAGTTGTAGTAATAGTAGTTCTAGTTGTAATAGCAGCAGCAACACTAATCATGTAATCTAAACAGCCTGAAAAGAATCCAAGGCCAATTGATGTTAGCTGTTCTTTGTGATCCATCCTCCAGAATTAATCAGTGAGACCAGGATAGAGCATGTGCAGAAAGAAATGGAATAATATATACATGATATTCAAATGTGGTCGGATTAGTATGGTTTGTATGCAGCGGTGATGGTGGTGGTGGTGATGGTAATGAAAATGTTGTAATGGTGGTGACAGTGGTGATAACAGTAGTAATAATGATGGTGGGGATGATGGTAGTGGTAGTATCAGTGATTGTGATAGTTGTAGTTTTGATGGTTGTGGCAGTGGTGTTAGTCGTAGTAGTAGTGGTAGTGATGGTGGTAGTAACAGTGCTCGTGGTGGTGTGGGTGGTGGTGAAAGTGAAATAGTGATAGTGGTGACAGCAGTGATAAAAGTAGTAGTGGTGATGGTGATGGTGGTGGTGGTGGTGGTGGTGGTAGAAGTGATGGTGGTGGTGGAAATTGTAAAGGGAACGCGCTACGAGTCATTTGCTGTTCCCTATCTATTTTCATTCCTACAGTTTACGAGAAGGGATGGATTAGATTAACTGTGTGTGTGTGTGTGTGTGTGTGTGTATGTGTGTGTGTGTGTGTCCATCTACCTGTCTGTCCCTACCTCTGTTTACTCTTGCGTATTGTGTAGTTATGTGGGTACGTCCGTCTGTCTATCCGTCTGTCTGTCACTACCTTAATGTTCACTCCAGTACCGTAGAGTCATGCATATGATGAACAAAAAACAACAAAACAGTAGGCGATGATAGAAAACCCAATTGATTTATTCATATATTCAAATGACGTACTATGTATGTATAATATGAGAAATGAGGCAAAATGACGATACTATATTCAACTGTGGAAATAAAGGGGAAAGAAAAAGTGTTATTTCTTTCCACTTTCTTCCCCCTTTTGCCAATATTCTCACTTGAGTATTGGAACGAACACTATTTGCATCTACACAGTGGCTTCCTACTTCCTTCCACCCTCCCTCGCCATTCCTTCCCTCTTCCTTCCTCCTTCCTCCTCTCTCCTCCCCTGGACCCGCTATCCCCTTCTTTCTCCCTCCTTTCCCTTCACGTCCTGGCTGTCGCTCGCTGCCTCCATTTATTCTTCCTTCCGCTTCTCCCTCTCTCCCATCCTCTCACCCTTCCTCTCTCCTCCCTTCCCTATCATTCTTTCCTTTTTGTCATCAGCAAGTCTCGTGGGTGTAGCGTGTGTGTGTGTGTGTGTGTGTGTGTGTGTGTGTGCGCAGTGGTCGGGAACAGTAGTAGTAGTAGTAGTAGTAGTAGTAGTAGTAGAAAATATAGTGGTCTGTTGATTTTGCAGCTGGTGTTGATTCCCTGTTGTTTTTCCGTCTAAAAATAGTAGGAGAGGGAATAGGAAGAGAAAAAAAGGAACTAGAATCAAAGAAAGGTAAGAAAAATCGGGCAATCTGAAAATACTGCGCCGGGGTTTGTTTAGTTTTTTTCGCCGCGCATCGCTGGAGCAGAGTGTTTCCTCTTCTCATTCTTAAAAGCGCTTGACGTTCTCTTCTTCCGTGTAAAATTCAAGGAAACATTATATTAACTTGTAGCATGGCTTGTCTATTTTTGTCCCTCGCTGAGTCATTCATCTTCCCTCCTCTGCTTCTTGTCGATCCTTGCCTTCCTTCCTCCCTCCCTCTCTCAGTCCCTCACTCCCCTTCTCCTGTACCATCTCTCTCTCTCTTCTTCTCTCTCTCTCTCTCTCTCTCTCTCTCTCTCTCTCTCTCTCTCTCTCTCTCTCTCTCCTTCTTTTCCTCCTTCTCCTGCAGCAACATCATCCGGTCCTCCATCTTCGATCTATCTTCTATTCTCATCACATGCTTTATCCTCTTCTCCTCTCCTTTATCTTCACTATAAGCCACTTGCATCTCCCTCTTCCTTACACATTCGTCCTCCCCCAGCATCTGTCTTAGTCACTACCTGTATTTCCTCACTGATTCAACCATCACGTACCTTAACCCAGTGAACGTCACGTATATTTACTATTCATCCTTCCAAATTTTTCTGTATATGAAAAAAATCCTCGCCTCAGAATGCTTGCGAGTCCCTAAGGCTGCGGTTCTTGGTGTCCGGGTCTCCTTTCTTCGTTCCCTTAAGGCTCAGAAGGCCGTTGGCAGACTTCGGAGCTCCATCTGTGTCTCGGTTACTCGCTTTCTAAAAATTTTAATCTGCAGTAGTGGCCGATGGTCAGCTGCTATTGTGTGTCGCTGAGGCGGGACGCGGCGAGGAGGGGAGCGCAGGAAGTGACTGGGGGAGAATGATACATGGAGACAGCAAGAGAGAGAGAGAGAGAGAGAGAGATCAGGTTTTGTGACTTTATCTAATACTACTTAAAACTTTTCACAGCGAATTGTAATGACAGACTTGGTTCAGAATCATTTCCTTGCTTGCCAGTTCTTAAAGAAAGGCTGTGTGAATTACTCAAGAGGTGATGTTAATTTCATCTTTAGGTTTTGGATCTGGTGTGCGTAAGTCCAAATTTGCATCCTCAACATACAGTCCCTCAAGTTTCATTAAGATAAGCTCATTAGGTTGGTGGAAATAAATACTTAGCACACTGGAAACGGTAACAATAAAGTCATCGCTTAACCCTTTCACTGCTGGTCAATCTTTCCCATAACCATCTTCAGCTTTTAAGATACCTTTTTTTTTGCACTACAGTCTCTTAAAAACGTATTTCTGAAACGTAGCTGAGATGAAATTAACCACTTATTTTATTTATTTATTTTTTTATGACCTTGCTAACGATATATTATAGTGACCTGAATGCTAAATAAAAGACAGTCATATCAGCAAAAGGGTTAAAATCCCATACCACCACCACCACCACCACCAGTGAATTTTCTACATTACGAAGTTATGAAAATTGAACTCATTTGTCGGACACGCTTAGTGAAGACAATCTCTTTAGACACGACTTCGCCTTTACTAACCCATGTCTGTTTCTTTAGATGAGTTAGTGCTGCACATCACAGGCACCTTCAGTTTGTTCTCTGGTTTTGCTTTCCTTCGAGTCCAACTATGAACCACGAAACCTCTCGCCCCTCTCACGGCCTCCTTGTACTACTCTTCCTGCCTCCTCCTGGCACGACCTCTTCCCCCCAGCCTCTTCCTGACACCACCATTGCCTCTCTCCCGCCTTCTGACATCATCTCTCCCTCCCTCCGGCCTCCTCCTGACACCACCTCTCCTTCCCGCCTCCTCCTCACGCCACCTTTCCCCGCCTCCTCCCACTATTACGTCTTCCCGTCGCCTCACGTTCATACCAGCGAAGTATCATCAAAACTTAGACACTTCCCCGAGAGAATAAATAAATGGAAGACAAAATTGAGTAATGTTTCCTCGCAAATATAGTTATTTCACGAAACTTTACATTTTAAGCTGATGGTTTTGTCTGCGTGTGTCATCCAGGGAGAGAGAGAGAAATAGAGAAAGAGAGAGAGTGAGTGTGTGTGTGTTATCGATGGCGAGGAGGTGCTGTGAAAGATAGATAGACACACGACAAGACATAAGAAAAATGAGATTGGATACGTAAAGCGAGGAAAGTGGGAGGGAGAGAGGAAGGGATGGAGGGCTGGCGAGGCAGGGGTGAGAGGTGGGTGTCTGATGGGCGTGTGAGAAACTTGGAAACACTGACAGATAGACACGTACAAAAGAGTGACAAGCAGACGAAGTAACGGGACAGTGAAAGGCCAAGGAGAAGAGTATAAAATCACTAGAAGTACAAATTTGTAAGGAAAAGCACAAAGGAAAGATAAATTATGGCAGTGACAGAGGTGACAAACTGAGAAACGCTTACAGATAGACAAGTACAAAGGAGTTACATACAAAACGAAGTAACGGGATAGTGAAAGACTAAGGCGAGGAGTAAAAGAAACCCATCATCCGTAGAAGTACAATTTTTAAAGAGAGGGACGTAGGAAGAGGAAACGATGGCAGTGATTAAAACAGTAATTCGTGTTGAAGTGAAGAGCAGCGGCAGCGTCTTCAAAGGTAGCGAGGGCGGTAATTACCCAAAATGGTGTAACTAAATACATTCATTCCTCTTCACGTATATAAATGTTACTTAATTGGTTTGTCTCGAAGAACGGTGGAGTTCGTGATAGTCTCTCTCTCTCTCTCTCTCTCTCTCTCTCTCTCTCTCTCTCTCTCTCTCTCTCTCTCTCTCTCTCTCTCTCTCTCTCTCTCTCTCTCTCTCTCTCTCTAGTTAATTTCACCAAAAATAAACAGTCTCTTTGATCACGAGACAAGCTCTGCCAGTATTCTTCCTCTCTTCACTTTCTCTCTCTTCTCCAAATCATCTTCCTTAGCTCTCCCTCTTTCTCTGTCTCCACCTCTTCCTCTTTCTTTCCTCCAGGCCTCTACCTTTCCTCTCTCCAAGCCTTTCCCTCCAATAAGTAAACTGCTTCTTTGTTTCTTCTTTCTCAGCTGCCCAAAGTCTTCTATTAAGTTTTCATTCGTTGCATGTTTTCCTCCTTTTCCACCTAAGTATATCGACTCTCCACATCTTTGCTCTATCTATTATTCCCTCCAGCCTTTGATAAAATCAACCTCATCCTTACCAAGCCTCATTCAATTAGCCTTTTCAGTCTTATTCTTTATCTTTTCCGTCTCTCCTCCACTGTCTTATCATTCTTCCCTTCCCTTCCGCTACGTAACCTTTCAGTGAGGCTTCTATTAGTCGTTGAGAAAGGTCTCCTCTCTGATAGAAACTTCCCCGGGCTGTGGTTCATGATTGAAAAGCTTTGCCGGTGATGGCTTGGTGGGGCTGGCTGGGGTTGGACGGGGCTGGTTGGGACGGGATGGGGTTTGCTTGGATGGGACGGGACGAGGCTGGCTGGGTCGGGACGGTCCTAAGTTAGACGTTGCTGGGTAAGACGAGACGGGACACAATTTGGCGGGCCGGGGGTAAGACAAGACAGGGCGGGGCATGATCAGGCTGAAAGGGCAATACCAAGGTTGACAGGGCAACACTAGACGGGATAGGGTAGAACCAGATGAGAAGGGGTTAGATAAGATGGGCGGGGGCAAGCTGAAATGGACACGATCTGGCGGGACGGGACGGGAACAGATGGAATGAGGACAGGCTAGGAAGGGTCTGGACATGCAAGCAAGGAAAAGGGGAAGTGATGTGCGTGAGTTCCATTGGATGTCAAAGTTCATGTTGCACCTCAGGGAACTCTGGGAAGGGAGGGAAGGAGGAAATAACCAGTAAGCTCCTGACATGTTGGGTTTATATGATTCTATGGCAAACTCTGCAACTCTCTACCTGTCTGTTTCTGTTTTTTTTTTTTTTTTTCATCCTCCCTGTGACTTGCTTTGTTTTGAAAGACGAGTATCAAAACACCTATGAAACGAAATTTGTAGTTCTCTCTCTGATTTTTTTTTTTTTTTTAAGAAGCTATTTGAAGAATGTTTTTCCCCTTTCTTTTTCCTTGACGTCTCTTTGACTCGAGGAAAAAAGAACACTAATTTGTAAGATATTTGTGTTGACTTGCATGAGTCTTTTTGTTCCCTTTTATCAAGACACACGATACTAAAAATTCTCCAGTCCACGTCATTTCGTGCTTCATCTCGAGACATGCTGACGTGTCTGCGGGAGTATTGCACCCTATTCTTATCGAGACAGGACACTTTAGAGACACCTCGAGGGAAGAGCAAGAATAGGTTCGCGTGTCACTCCTGAGTCCCTCTTGGGGTCGGCCATTAGTTACTGAAAATATACCTCACTTGTCGCAGGGATGTGGGCGGGGACCTCAGGCGGGAGGAGAGCAGTGGTGGCAATGGGAAGACAAACTCAGTGTCTTGTGGGTTTGAAGTGAACTCTGCATTGTTGAGTGATGGGAGAGTCGGAGGAGAGAAGCTGCTATATTGTGGGTCTTTCTTTGCGTGGGTAAAGTGGTAGTGGTTCTGAGGTGGGGAATATTGCCAGGTTATTACTATAGTTAGATAACGAAAGTGGAGGCGGCCTTTTATGGATGGACTGGTGTTTAAAGATATCATGGGCCATTCTTTGAGGGGATGGAGGTACAGGGAGTAACACAGCAGTAGAACTGAGTTGGGAAGTCCACTATGGGACGGTAGATAGCGAGTGGAAGTAGGTAAAGAGTGACTGAGCAGTTCTAGGCTGATGACTATATAAAAGAAGGTACTTAAGAGTGGTTGAAGGTAGTGGGAGTGACAATTTATCAGTCCCTGGGATGAGAAATAGAGGCTAGCAAGTGACGAGAGTTAGTGAGTAATTATGGCATTGAGTTTAGCAGTCCTAGGGTGAGAAATACAAACTAACAAGTGACGAGAGTTAGTGAGTAATTATGGCATTGAGTTTAGCAGTCCTAGGGTGAGAAATACAAACTAACAAGTGACGAGAGTTAGTGGATAGCAGTGGAAGTGACAGTGCAGTCCAGGGGTGGGGGAAGCAGGACAGCAGGTCAGAGTGCCGCGCGCCATATGCAGGCCGGGGTCACAACTCCCGCTGACAGACGGACGCTGCCCACCATTGACGTTCAGGAATTGCTCTTGCTGGCCTGGCCTGAGGGAGCGTCGCCATGAAAGGGAATGTTAAATTGGATTTTATTCAGGCAAAGAAACTGCGTATGTTACAGTTTGGGTCGTAATGTTTTATTTCATGACGTCAAACTGGCGGGCGCTCAAAGTAATTATTTATTTAATCGTTGTCTTTTTTCCCTTTTTTGTGTGTAATTCATGAGTCTCATAGCCACGCATTTTACCTGAACTTTGATTGTTCACTGTGTGCACTACTACTTCGTGTGTGTGTGTGTGTGTGTGTGTGTGTGTGTGTGTGTGTGTGTGTGTGAGTGTGTGTGTGTGTGTGTGTGTGTGTGTGTGTGTGTGTGTGTGTGTTTAGGAGAGTGATAACATGGTATTTAGAGAGCAGGTTCTGTCATCATCAACTAAATGATAATAATAAAAAAGGCAATTGACACTTACAAATATTGCAGTTTGGGTAGCAATATTGCTCTTTATGTTGCCATCGCCGCTGCCGTCACCACCATCACCAACTATTGCCAACTGCCACTATCACTAACACCAGCAGCACTTTCATGCCCACATCAACACCACCAGTAATAACTGACGCAACACACATACAAACACTTCCCATTTCACTCTCAACTTACAAGACAACAAAACTATATGACATTCTGCGACAGAGAAACTGAAACAATTCAGTTTTCGTGGATTTTTCAGGTGTTCTGGAGACTTACGTTTTGTTTTGTTTTGTTTTGTTTTGTTTTGTGTTTTGTACCTGCGTGAACTTTTGCAATAAATCTTCTACACACACACACACACACACACACACACACACACACACACACACACACACACACACACACACACACACACACACACACACACAAACACAAATGCATTATGCACTACAACCCCAAACTTTAGACTTCAATGCATAACTACGAGCAGCGCAGTGATTGATTGTTGATTGGTTCATTTATTTGTGTGTGTGTGTGTGTGTGTGTGTGTGTATCCGTGCATGTAAGGAATACAAATACACACATCCGTACTTTTCACTCGCAGTCTTGTTCCGTGACTCATCTCGCCACCACTCAGCCAGCCACTCGAGTCCCAAAGCCACCAGGCCACTTAAGTCACATTTCCCTTCCCCTCTGCTCAGGGCGTCCCGCGGGGTGCTGACTCAGACGGGCATCGCGGGAGGAGGAGGAGGAGGAGGAGGAGGAGGAGGAGGAGGAGGAGGAGGAGGAAGAGAATGACAACATCGATCCATTGCGTTGACTCCCGATGAGATGTTGCATTGCCCAAAGTGAATCTCTTCTTACAGAGGAGGAAAAAAGTTCAATTCCTTTGTGACTGCTTAAGTTCGTATGTTCGCGACTCGACGGCTTACTGATCTGTGTTTTTCTTCGTTTTTTTTCTCTCTCTCTTCTAACGAGGGGCACTGGTCAAGGGCAATACAAGCGAGGGAAATAAAGAGCTATTAAAGGCACCAGACCCACTACGAGGAGAGTGCAAGGTAAAGGTGTGTCATAAACTATTGATATACACCATCTTGTCTTGTGTTCTCTGATTCGTACTAATTTATTGAAAAAAATAATGGAGAATGAATAATGAATGCAAAAAACACTTCCAACACTAAACGAATTTGATCATCTTTGCGAATTAATGTTTTATTTATTTTTTTATCCATTTCATTTAATGATAGATCTGCATTTAATTTATTTTTCCTCTATACTGGTACCGTTACTTCAGTCGATCTCTTTCTCTTGTCAAATAAACGATAAAATTTTCTTTCCTGAAGCTTCGAGAATACTATTTGCATCAGTGTTCTTTACTAAGGTTCTCTTTCATCGAGTATTCACACCAGTGCTTCGTCAGCGTGGTGCCGCGAGCTATCCTGTCCTGATCCCAATATAGCTCCTCTGTGAACAACATGTCATTCAGAGCAGTTACAGAAGCACTTACCGATTATCATACAAATCAATCGCATCTGAGTCCTGCTTACTATTTATGAAAGACCACCTGAGTAAACAGCTCAAGGCAGATTCTCAGGGCTACATGCAGTACATTCCCTTTCACTACTGATGATTATGATAAAAATGACAGCATAGATCGATATTTCATCGGAGAAGTGGATACAGATTGACAAGGCCTGACCATAAGAGGTAGAAAGCTCTAATCTTACAGCTGCATGTGTATATGCTATGTAATTAATCTTGTTTAAGAGGCAAATTCATCGTGACAATGTAGAGGGAAGGCAAGGAAAAATTAAGAAGAGGAAAAAGTTGAAGAAGAAGGAAAAGAAAAAAGAAAAACAACAACAACAACAACAACAACAAAGGGGACAGTACACCAGCCACAGGAAAAGTTGAAGAAGAACAAGAAAATGATAATGAAAAAAGAACAAGAAAAAACAAACAAAAACAATAACAACAGCAACAACAAAGAGGAGAGTACGCCCGCCACAGGAAGAGGGAAAAGTTAAAGAAGAAGAAAATGAAAAAGAAATCTAAGAACAAGAACAAGCAAAGCAGCAACAACAACAATAACAAAGGAGACAGTACACAAGCCACAGGTCAGGTCCACCGGTCAAGGTCACGCAACGCAAGGTTCCACGGCCAAGGTCCTTCGACACGCTGTCTTGAGTCGCCAGGGTGGAGTAAGGGAGGGGAATTACTGGTAGGTCAAAGGGGATCTCAAGCTTCACATTCGGTCTCCCCTTGTATCGATCCGTACACCCATATATTATGACTGAATCTCTCTCTCTCTCTCTCTCTCTCTCTCTCTCTCTCTCTCTCTCTCTCTCTCTCTCTCTCTCTCTCTCTCTCGTATAACTCCACCCTGCCAAGACACGCAGTAAAGTCTCCGCTACAACCAAATATTGTTTTAGCTTAAACATCTGATTTGTTTTATCATGTTACTCTCTCTCTCTCTCTCTCTCTCTCTCTCTCTCTCTCTCTCTCTCTCTCTCTCTCTCTCTCTCTCTCTCTCTCTCTCTCTCTCTCTCTCTCTCTCTCTGTGTGTGTGTGTGTGTGTGTGTGTGTGTGTGTGTGTGTGTGTGTAGTAATATAACCTCTAACTCTGCTCTTCCTCCTGTACTTCTACTTCCTTCCTCAGCCCTCCTTCATTTCCTCTTCCTTCTCCTCCTCTTCCGTCATTTTTACTTCCTTCTTCCGCCCTCCTTCTCTTCATCCATCTCCTCCACCTTCCCTATTTCTACTTCCTTCTTTCGTCGTTCTCCTCCTCCTCCTCTTCTTTCTTCTACTCCTCCTCTACCACGCCTGCTAAAGCCTTCCACACACACACACACACACACACACACACACACACACACACACACACACACACACACACACACACACACACACACACACACACACACACACACACATAAACTTTCTCACACGCTATGAAGTTTAATCTGCACTCGAGTGAGAAAATGAACAAAGGAAAATGATATTAAAAATGAATGAAATAAATTAATATGAAGAATAAAAAAAAAATCGCGAGAAATTTTATAACCTTCACTGCAATAAGACTTCATAAACTTTCCCGACTCCACATTAGAAGATCAACAAGCTCAATATATATTATGTAACCCACGTCGTACTTGGAAACAAAAAAAGGAAAGTAGGAAGGAAGGAAGGAAAGAAGGAAGGAAGAAAGAATGAAAGGAAGGAAGGAAAAACTGTTATTACACGTTCATCATTTCTTGTATATTTCTAATATTGGGATAGAGAGAGAGAGAGAGAGAGAGAGAGAGAGAGAGAGAGAGAGAGAGAGAGAGAGAGAGAGAGACCATACAAATTAATGAAAATATATTGTAATAGAAACCAGCGTTACACCCTCAATAAACCAGCAGCTTGGAGAGAGAGAGAGAGAGAGAGAGAGAGAGAGAGAGAGAGAGAGAGAGAGAGAGAGAGAGAGAGAGAGAGAGTAGAGGATGGCAAGCAACAGCAGACTTGGCCCGGGAGAGTGGGGTAGGGCGGGAGAGAGAGAGAGAGAGAGAGAGAGAGAGAGAGAGAGAGAGAGAGAGAGAGAGAGAGAGAGAGAGAGAGAGAGGCGGGGGACTGAGAGCAGAGGACCAAGACGAGGGGGAACCAGACTGTCTAAAAATAGCTCTACTCCGGACGTAAACAAACAAACGGAGGAAAACAGGAGAGAGAGAGAGAGAGAGAGAGAGAGAGAGAGAGAGAGAGAGAGAGAGAGAGAGGCAACGGAAGAGGAAGGGAGTAAACGCAGAGAGAGAGAGAGAGAGAGAGAGAGAGAGAGAGAGAGAGAGAGAGAGAGACGAACACACACAGGGACACAGAAACTAAACAGAAGATAGAGATGAAAGCAAACGAAGGATTCAAGAGAGAGAGAGAGAGAGAGAGAGAGAGAGAGAGAGAGAGAGAGAGAGAGAGAGAGAGAGATAGGAAGCAGGAAGGACGAGTGAGTGAGTGCGTGAGAAGAGGAAGCTCTGTGTGTTGTACTTGTATTAAGTTTATTTTTAGCATCCTTCTTCTGCAGTAGGTCTTAAAGAGAAGAGGGCGGGGCAGCGGGAGCATTGTTGAGGCGGTCGATCGTCCAAGCCATCACCACCACCACCACCACCACCACCAACTCCTCCCCCTTCACTCCCTCTCTCTCTCCTTGTCCCTCCGTGTCTCCCTTTTTCACCTCCTCTTTGTCCAGCCACAGCTCCCTCTGACCTTGTTTCTTTTTTTTTCTTTTTTTCTTTTAGCACAGACCATCCTTCCTTCTCTCTCTCTTTCTCTCTCGTTCTCTTTCTCTCAGTTTGTTTTCTTTATTCCCGCTTTTCATTTGTGATTTTGTTTGTCGCTTTGTTGTGTTGTGTTGTGTTGTGTTGTGTTTTCTATTGTTTTGTTTAAAGAGCGTCGTGGTTCGTGTTTTTTTTTCTGTGTTGTTTTTGTTCTTCTTTGTCCTTCTTGCACTTTTGTTCCTTTATGGGGATTTTTGTTTGTTCTTGGTGGTGGTGGTGGTGGTGGTGGTGTTGATGGATTTCCTGTTTGGATTTCTATTTTATCCTCATTTTTCCGCCTTTTTTTTCATCTCCTTTGTTTTTGTTGTTGCTACTGTTGTTGTTGATTTGTTCATCTTGCTCTTTGTGGATTTATTTTCTTGATATAGCTCTCTCTCTCTCTCTCTCTCTCTCTCTCTCTCTCTCTCTCTCTCTCTCTCTCTCTCTCTCTCTCTCTCTCTCTCTCTCTCTCTCTCTCTCTCTCTCTCTCTCTCTCTCTCTCTCTCCAAAATAAGGGAAGACAATAAGGCGAGGCAACACTATTTACAGCACGTTTAAAAGACCCAATGGAACTCTTTTCTTCTCTTCCTTGCAAGATATCACTAGATAACGACTTTTACCCTCTCTATAAAATGTTAAATTTTGCTCTGTGCCTTGGAATATATTTGATGAGTCAGTGAAGAGGCGTGGTAGATGCGTATAGGTTTACATGCTTTATTTCTTGCATCTCCCCTTATTTTCTTATTCTCGTGTTTTGTTGTTTTGTTTTTTTTAATAACCTGTAAATTTATGTTCTTTTGCTGTGACCCAGACAGTGCTGTACTTTGGTCTGTGCCGTGCAGAAAATATTGTGATGTTATGCTTTTTACCTCAACCAAAGAGATTATTACATTTTCCTGTGTGTCTTGCAAAATATACTGCAGCCTTCCCAAATAATACTGTAAAACTCTGATTCCTCTAACTTGCAGAAGGTACTGCGACTTATTTCGTTCACCTCGTTTAAGGCAATACGAAATTCTGCTCTGTCTTCAGAACTGCTGCAAACATGTGTTCTTTACCTTGCCAAATACAGTATGAAATTTTACTGTGTCTTCAAAAAAAAAAATGTGCCAGTTTAAACCAGTTCCGGCTTATAGCGACAGGCTTAACACAGCTTCCTTTTTTTTTTTTGGTGAAACCTCTCGTGCAGAGCTTAGCCGAAATAAACCTGTTCCCTGCAAAAAAAGAAAAAAATCAACATTCAGGACCTTGCAGGGGAGGCTTTCCATGCAGTACCTGAAAGGATTAACGAGTGTTGTGGAAAAAGAAGTTACTTGCGAATACTAATTAGATTTCACTCCAAGACCGAGAAGTAATGAGATTAGATGACGAAGTAAACATATCTCGCAGGCGCGTGTTTTCTTGCACAACCAGATTAAGAGTGTGGAGGAAACTTGGGCTTGCTGCTGCAGTGTAGTGAAATAAGTTGCATTAAAAATATATGATGATTATCTCCATCGTTATCCAGTTGTTGTTTTTGCTCACTAGGGAGAAAAAGAGCGCTTGGTTTTGCACAGAATTTGAATTTAAGGGAAGAATAATCTTACTTTACTATCATTTACGAGTAACAGTATTAGGTAAATTATAGTGTCTCTCTCTCTCTCTCTCTCTCTCTCTCTCTCTCTCTCTCTCTCTCTCTCTCTCTCTCTCTCTCTCTCTCTCTCTCTCTCTCTCTCTCTCTCTCTCTCTCTCTATCTATCTATCTATCTATCTATCTATCTATCTATCTATATCAATCAGTTTTTTTATCTTCTCACAGGAATTTACTTTCTATATTTGTCAAATTGCAACACACGCTGAATAACACCTCGTATCTTTTCAGTCAATCTCCTCTGTACTGACTCTAACAGGCCTCTACCCTTCCTTCCATATTCATGTAGATTCCTTGCTCCAATTCCACAACCTTTCATATTTCTCTTTTATTTATTTATTTTATTTTATTTATTTATTTTTTTTTACAATACTTTGCGCTCTTTCCAGCAACGTCAAGCCTGTCTCCACCCATTATATTCTCTTCTTTTATTTTATTTTTTTCGTTGTTTCAGCAGCCTTCACTCATTTCTTTTTTCCTTTTTCTCTCGTCTTTCTGTATACTGAAACCTCTACTATGTGTGTTTCGTTTTCTTTTGCCATTTTCTTTTCTTTTTTTTAAGGGGAAGCTTCAGTGTTCTTTTGCCAGTTGAATTTGTATTGTTGCACTCGCCAAGCCTCCTAACACCTGACACCCCTTCATCTTTACATATAAGCCTCCCTCTCTCCCTTTAATCTCTCTCTCTGTTGATCCCTCTGTCCTGTATAGCCTCTCTCTCTCTCTCTCTCTCTCTCTCTCTCTCTCTCTCTCTCTCTCTCTCTCTCTCTCTCTCTCTCATTGAATTTTCGACTTCTTCACGCCCTCATCCTCCTCCCTTGCTTCTTCCTTCGTATCGGGTACCATGGAAGGCTTAATGGTAACGCTACCAGACAGATTGGATGTTTAGATGTTAGTGTGTGTGTGTGTGTGTGTGTGTGTGTGTGTGTGTGTGTGTGTGTTAGGTTATAGCTCAGATTTCACTCACGTTTCCCGTCTCTCGCTTTCTTCCGCCGTTCCTAGTGCCATTACTCTCTCTCTCTCTCTCTCTCTCTCTCTCTCTCTCTCTCTCTCTCTCTCTCTCTCTCTCTCTCTCTCTCTCTAAACATCTTTCCTGTCATATTTTTCTTCCTTTTATGGTCCATACGATATTCACTTCAAGGTTTCAATTCTCATTATAAGCCTCCATGTTTAGCTTCACTCAGTTCCCTCCTCCTCCTCCTCCTCCTCCTCCTCCTCCTCCTCCTCCTCCTCCTCCTCCTCCTCTTTCTCCTCCTCCTCTTTCTCCTCCTTCCTTTAGCCTCGATTGATTTATTTCTTTACTCATCGCTTTCTTTACTTTTTTGCTTTATTGATTTCGTTTTCTTATTGAAGTTTTGTTCTTTCTTCCTCTTCTTCTTCTTCTTCTTCTTCTTCTTCTTCTTCTTCTTCTTCTTCTTCTTCTTCTTTTTCTTCTTGATCCTCTTGTTTTTCTTCTTCCTCTCCTTTTTCTTTTTTTCTTCTTCTTCTTCTTCTTCTTCTTCTTCTTCTTCTTCTTCTTCTTCTTCTTCTTCTTCTTCTCTTCTTTCCCTTTTTTCTTCTTTTCAACATTCCTTTACTTATCCCATTACTCCTCTTTTATTTATTTACTCTTTTCACTCTTTCATTTTCTACTTTTCATCCCTAGAATTCCTTTACTCTTTTGTATTCCTTCTTATTTATTTATTTATTTATTTTTTTACCCTTTCTCCTTTCACAAGCCTCAGTTCCCTTATCTGTTTTTTTCCTTCACCTCTCCTCCTAAGACCTCCGTCACATTCCTAACCTACGGAAGTTTTTATTTTTTTTATTTTTACCTTCATTAAGCGTCCTTCCCCTTCTCTCCCGTCAGAAGTATTTTTTTTTTCGTATCTCATCTCAGGACTTTTTTTTGCAATCTCTCTCTCTCTCTCTCTCTCTCTCTCTCTCTCTCTCTCTCTCTCTCTCTCTCTCTCTCTCTCTCTCTCTCTCTCTCTCTCTCTCTCTCTCTCTCTGTTCATTCAACCCGAGTTTGTTTTTCGTCTTTACTTCTGATTGTCTTCCTTTTATTTTCTCCTCCTCCTCCTCCTCCTCCTCCTCCTCCTCCTCCTCCTCCTCCTCCTCCTCCTCCTCCTCCTCCTCCTCCTCCAACTCCAACATCTCTTTCTTTTGCTCATCCTTCTACTTTTTTTTTCTTCCTCCTACTCCTCCTCCTCCTGCTTATCTTCGTCTTCTTGCGTTCCTCCTCCTCCCTGTCTGCTCCTGTTGCCTTCCTCGCGCTAACATGTAATAATTAGTGCAGTAGATAAGGTCGTTACAAGTTAACAGTCTACTTGTTCTGTGTTCCACCAGTGTACACTCCCGTTTCCCCCTCTCTGCCGCCTCTGCCGCCTCCTCCTCCTCCTCCTCCTCCTCCTCCTCCTCCTCCTCCTCCTCCTCCTCCTCCTCCTCCTCCTCTTTTCATCATCACAATCCCCTTCCTCCTCATTATCGTTTCCAAACTTCCATTTCGCTCGCATGTCTGTTATTTTTCACATGTTGACTCATTATTCTTATTATTGTTGTTGTTTTTATTATTATTATTATTATTATTATTATTATTATTATTATTATTATTATTATTATTATTATTATTATTATTATTATTATTGTTTTTGGTATCACTGTTTTTTGCTACTACTACTACTACTGCTACTACTGCTACTACTACTACTACTACTGAAATTACAACTACTACTAATGACTATCAACCTTTTCTTCTCTTCCTATTGATGCTCCCTGCCTTCCTTCACAAATCCTAATCTCGTACACAAATCACATGCTGATCATTTGCAACATACCATATCTCTGTATTCATTCCTATTTATTTCCACCTCCAGCCAGCCTTAAATTGTGTGTGTGTGTATGTGTGTGTGTGTGTGTGTGTGTGTGTGTGTGTGTGTGTGTCCATAATTTTTAAACAAGTGTAACTTCTCACTAAACTTTTAAAGTCCACCATATATCTTTCCTTTTTTTTTTTCTTTTCGTCTTTTTTTTGTAGTCGACCAAGTCTTTTTTTTTCTCAACGCTCCCCCTTTTGTTTTTTCTCATCCTTCCTACTTTCTCCTTTTTTATTTTTTTCTTTCTCTTTTGTCTTTTTCTTCATCCTGCCTCAAGTTCTTATCTGCCTATTTACCTTTCCTCTCTCTCTCTCTCTCTCTCTCTCTCTCTCTCTCTCTCTCTCTCTCTCTCTCTCTCTCTCTCTCTCTTCCTTTCCTTACCTACTTTCTTCCTTCCTCTCCTTCCATTCCAGCATCACCCCGTTCTCTCTTCCACCTTCCCATTTCCTTCCCTTTCCTTCCCTTTCCTTCCCTCCTGCCATCCTCAGACCTCTAGGCACTCCCCCTCCCCCCAAGGACTCCCTCTCTCGGATCAACCACTAATGGCCCTGTGGTGTAGGACTCTCTCTCTCTCTCTCTCTCTCTCTCTCTCTCTCTCTCTCTCTCTCTCTCTCTCTCTCTCTCTCTCTCTCTCTCATTTCATTAGATTAATTTTTCTCTACTTTTCTCTCTCATTTCGGGGTTTTCATTTTTTTCCTCATACATTCCGTTTTACTTGTGTTTCTTGTGTTTTTTTTTCTATCTCTCTTTCTTCTTTCTTTGTTTGAATGTTTGTAATCCTCCAATACTTCGCTATAATTTTTTTTTTTTATCTTCAATGTTTTTATTAGTGTTTTCATTGCAATTCTCACCTTTCATTTGCGTATCATGTGGGAGTGTTTCCGTGAGTCTGGTGATATTTTGCAAGTACTTATAATGCCACGTCCTTATCCACGTACGTACGGCAGTTTGTTTTTAAAAGTACGATGGCTGGAACGTCTGAGCAGAGAGGAGAGAGAGAGAGAGAGAGAGAGAGAGAGAGAGAGAGAGAGAGAGAGAGAGAGAGAGGGGGGGGGGGCATTCAGACCACTACATTCCGTCCACCTTTCAATACCATCCTCGAGAAATTAGAGAGAGAGAGAGAGAGAGAGAGAGAGAGAGAGAGAGAGAGAGAGAGAGAGAGAGAGAGAGAGAGAGAGAGAGAGAGAGAAAGAAAAAAATCCAATCGTCGATAACTTAATATGACCAACTTTTTAATTGCAGCGGAGGCAAGTCATTTTCGTGCTTGGCTGGCCTGCTGACTGGCTGACTGGCTGACTGACTAGCTGACTGACTGACTGACTGACTGACTGGATGGCTGTGTGACTGAACTGACTTGACTCCATAACCTTGCACGAGTCTTCCTGGCCTCATGATTATATTCCCTTAGTGTGTTACGAACAGTGTGTTACGAGCAGTGTGTTACGAGCAGTGTGTTTCGAGCAGTGTGCAAGATGTGAATCAGAGAGCCGCTACTTTTGCTTCGCTCATCTTAAGCAGGGTACCTTGAGGGAGGATAGAGAGTGAAGGTAGAGAGAAGGGAGAGAAGGAAGGTGAAAAGTAGGAGGTTACAGAGCAAGAGGATAGAAAGGAGGAGAGTAGAGGGAGAGAGCGTAGAGAGAGAGAGAGAGAGAGAGAGAGAGAGAGAGAGAGAGAGAGAGAGAGAGAGAGAGAGAGAGAGAGAGAGAGAGAGTATTAATGATTATAATAATAATAATAAAGTTACTACGATTGAAGATAATAATAATAATAATAATAATAATAATAATAATAATAATAATAATAATAATAACTAACAATAATAATAAGAATTCTACAATGATTTACTAATAATGATAAATAATACTAATAGCAATACCATATTAAAACCACTACCACAATTATTATTAAGACAGAGAAGGAAATACAGAGGATATTAAAAAAGAAAAAAACGTGAAAGAGAAAAAGAAAAAGACGAAAAACAAGAGAAAGCACGAAGAGTAGAGTAAGAAGGAGTAGGAAGGGAGAAAAAAATGAGCGTGAGGAGGAGCGTGGGAAAGTTAGCGTGGTGCGGACGGACAGAGGAAGGAGGGAAGGAAGAAAATGGAGAGCGTCCGTCTGGGAGGAAAACTTGTTCCGAGTAATAACAAGCTTCCCTCGTTTTGCGAACCCTGCTGCATTGATCTATGGGGCGGAGAGAGAGAGAGAGAGAGAGAGAGAGAGAGAGAGAGAGAGAGAGAGAGAGAGAGAGAGAGGGTAGAGAAGAAAAAATCTACTACATATTTTTCTGGCTATGGACAACAAAACTCTATGAAAGAAAAATGAATGAATGAATAACTAAATAAAACAATACGCTTCTAACCCTTTCAATACAGTGGCACTATTTTCATATAATTCTGTACACCACCACAGAATTTTCAACTTTCGAGTGATACTTTTCCAAATCAATGAGTTAAAATCCATCCTGCTTCCTCATCCAGTATAATCATGTCTTTATCTACTCCATTTGACTAATAATGTGTGATTTTGTGTAGTGTGCAGTCAGTCTTGCACATTAACGTTCGTTGTTAGCATAGAGAAAGATTTTAAAAGGCTTAATTTTATGCTGATACAAAGTACACCAATTCACGAGAGTCTCAGCATCAAGACGATCAGGAAAAGTAGAGCCTATCTTCATCAGATCAGCTCGCCAGTTCTCCACTCTTCCTATTCCCTTTTTCCATCCAGCAGCCTCCCTATCAGCCTCCCAGCTCACGGATGTAAACTCTAAAAGCCTCGTATCGCTGTGGCCGCGCTGATGTCAGAGCCACACGTAGACAGTACTTTAGAAACGGGTCTCCGGCGGGTAGTTTCTGCAGAATCCAAACTGCCTCGCGTTCGCCTGAAAGAGCTGATACCGTCTCTGGTTCTCGCCGCCTCAGGGAGGGAGAGGCTGAAGGCACGGAGGGATTCGTTTTCTTTTCCACGCCCTTGTCGAGGGAAAAGGAGCCGCCATAAAGGAGGAGGACCACACTCGTAAAGGAAGATGGAGGCGCACGGCTGACCGATGACGGGTTTTGTTGTGGTGGTGGTGATGGTGATGGTGGTGGTTATGGTGATGGTAGTAGTGGTGACTGGAGGTAGTGGTGACTGGCGGTGGTGGTTGCACTGGCGGCTAGTGTCATGATTGGGTGTAGTGGTGGTGGTGATGGTTGTAGTGAGCCTAGTAGTGGTGGTGATGGTGATGGTGGCGAATAAGGAAGAGAGGAAACGAAGAGGATGAGACCAATTCCATCATGGACTAAAGAGTCTCCACTCTCATGCAGCAGTGAACAAACAGACCAGCCTTTCTGCCCGCGCGGCGCCGTGACCTCCACCACACGGGCTTGCATCAGTTCATCAGCGGTTCATCTAATCAGTCACCTTCATGTGGACGGCAACTTACCTCGAGATATCCACCCAACGTTCTGGTTTTCTTTCCTTCTCCACTCTTCTTCAGTTCTTCCCTTTCTCTTTCTCTTCTGCCTCGAGGCTGCCATCCACCTCTCTGCTCTCCTCGCCTTCATCTGGTCTTCTTTCTCTTTCTCTTCTTCCTCGAGGCATCCACCCAATTCTTTCCTTTCCTTCCTTCACTTGCTTTCACTTCCTCCTTTTCTCTTTAACTTCTTACTCGAGACATCCAGCCAACTCTCTTCTCTCCTCCCCTTGCTTTCCTTCAGTTCGTCTCTTTCTCTTTCTCTTCTTCCTTGAAGCATCCACCCAACTACGCTCTTCTCTTCTTCCTTCACTCTCCTTCATTTCCTTTCTCTCTTTCCCTCCCCTCTTCTTCCTCGAAACTTTGACCAAATTTTCTGCTCTTCTCTTCCTCTTCTCTCTTCTTCCTCGAGGGATTCATTATTATATAACTCCTCCCTCTCTCTTCCACCTCAAATTCTCCCTCCATCCACCTTTCTGGTCCTCTTCCTCTTTCTTCTTTCTCAGGATCCTCACTCATTTTTCAGCTCCTTTCTCCCTCTTTCTCCCTCAAGATCTGCCATCCTTCGCCTCCTCTACTTCTCTCTCTCTTTTCTTTCACCAAGCCTTCACCCATCACTTTACATCTTCCCATCTCTCTTCTTCCATCTGTTCTTTCCTCTCTTGCTCTTCCTCCTCCCGCCCCTGAACTCCTTCCATTTATCTCTCTTCCTTGCCCGTTTCCTTCCATCATCCCCTCCTCCTCCTCCTCCTCCTCCTCCTCCTACTCCTCCTCTCGCCCCTCCATTTATATTCTCCTCTCCTGTCCCCTCCATCACTTACCTTCCACAACCACCCTCTCATTGCCCCGCCTCTGAAAGTCAAAGTACCCGAGAAAACAGGATCAGAATACCCTTAGCACGGCAGTGATTCAGAATTAGGGGAAATACAACGAGGAAAAACAGGCAGACAGGTGATTCTATTACGCAGGGAAAGGGAATCGAGCACCGTGTCATTGAACGTGAAGTTTAGAAGAAGTATGGTCAATAAAACGCTAAGGCAGAAAAAAAAATTACGTCTGGTGTAGGCCTATTGCTGATCCGATTACGTCACAGGTCAGGGTATCCTTGGGTTTTGCGTCTCGTCCATCCCGCGAGAGAGGAAGGTTTAGTGTCAGTCCTGAACCGATCTGACATCTGCCGGCCCAGAGAGAGAGAGATAGGGGGAGGGGAGGTCACGAGGACAGGCTGGAAAGAAAGAAGGGTCTACGGAAATAGGGAAGGAGGGGAGGCTCAGATGGAAATAAGGGATGCAAGAAAGGAGTGAAAGAGGGAAGTAAAGGTGCCGGAAAGAAGCGAAGGAAGGAAGTACAGATGAAAATAAGATGTTTGAAAGGAATAAAGATGTAAAGAAGGACTGTAAGGAAGATAAGAGGAATAAAGGAGTGTTCAAGGAAGGAAAGAAAGAAATGATGTTAAAAAGAGGGGAAAAATTATGGAAAGAACTGGCTTAAGAAAGAATGGAAGAAAAGAAGGGGTGTTGGAAATGGAAAAAGGAAAGAAGGATGGTGAAAAAAAAGGGAAGGAAAGAAATAGATATAAAAAAAAAAGCTGGAAAAAAGAGAGGGAAGAAATATGGATGCAAGATGGAAAGATGTAGCACTGGAAAGAATACAGAAAAGAGAAAATGTTTGAAAGAACGAAGAAAAGAAGAAAAGACGGAAAGAAACGGCGCTGGAAAGAAGAAATGAAAGAAGGTGAATGAAAACCAAGGACTTTAGTATTCCTTCTCTTCCCGCCCACCACAAGAACGTCTCTGGTTACCGAGGGATTGAAACTCACACCCTTAAAGGAGCAAACGGAGTCACGTCTAAATCCCATTCAGAAAAAAAAAAGACTAAGGTAAGGCATCAAAATACATGGTTGTAAATATGTCTTGGGTAAATAAAGGGCACTAAATACACACGAGAATTTCTGATAGGAATGTACGAGTGGTATGGATGACCAGAAAGAAACCAGAGGAGTAAGCACATCAGAATACGTTGTAGTAATTTCGTCTGGAAAAAAAATGAAAGGTACTAAATACTTAAGAAATTTTGCAGTAGCAGGATTAAAATATGAGTGAGTAGAGAGAGAGAGAGAGAGAGAGAGAGAGAGAGAGAGAGAGAGAGAGAGAGAGAGAGAGAGAGAGAGAGAGAGAGAGAGAGAGAGAGTGGCAGTGAGGCAAGGGTAAAACGTAGAAAAATACAATAAAATAACATGACCTGAAATCAAGTAGAGGGAAGATGAAGAGGACATCAAGTATAGCGTACCAAGACACCAATACAACTGAACTGGCCAACCTTTCCCTATTCACATTTTAAAGAACACCAGATATTAGGACCACTTATTAATAATTCACTGCCTATGTAGACTTTGATCACCCTCATTCCTCTGTCAGAAAATAAACACACTCCACTGAAGGCCATACAGTATATCAGTAAGTGAGGAGAGAGTGAGGTTAACATACATCCAATTATTGAAGTAAATGGACACGACATACAAAGGAACGTGGAGTGTATTTGACGTACAGACAAGGGAGTCTATGGAGAGGAATGTAAGAGGAGGGGAACAGCCTGGATCTACGGGTCGTTAGCTTGCTGATATTTCAATTAACAAGAGGTAGAAAGGCTAAACGGACCACCTCCCGGGAAAATTAATCAAAGCCAGATGTGTCACAAATGGGCCTAAGGGGGATGAGGAGCAGGAGGAGGAGGAGGAAGAGGAGGAGGAGGAGGAGGAGGAGGAGGAGGAGAAAAGTAAAAAGAGAAGGAGGAAGAAGAAAAACAGAACAAGAACAAAATCAAGGTGAAGAACAGGAAAAAATATAAAAATGGTAATTGTCAAGTAATATTACCGGTAATATTAGTACTAGGAGGAAGAGGAAGAGCAGGAGAAGGAAAAGAAGGACGTCGGTGAAACAAATGAGGCGGCAAACAGGAAAGAGGAGAAAGAATAAAGAAATTTTGTTAAGAATTCAAATCAGCTTCCTCTATTTCAGCTTGAACTCTCTCTCTCTCTCTCTCTCTCTCTCTCTCTCTCTCTCTCTCTCTCTCTCTCTCTCTCTCTCTCTCTCTCTCTCTCTCTCTCTCTCTCTCTCTCTCTCTCTCTCTCTCTCTGGCCTTCCCCTCCCCTCTTGACCTAAAGATTTGAACGAGTTTCGAATTTTTAATATATACCAACTTTGTCTGATTTAATGTGGCAGCTAAGAGGGAATTCGATAATGGATGAGGTTATAAAACGTGCACGAGGAGGAAACACGTCGCCTGCCGATTAGGAGACTCAGTGTTGTTTGGGAGATTGTTTTGAAAAGTTCTCTTTCTTCCTATGTTTTCATCTTCGTCTTCTTCTTCTTCTTCTTCTTCTTCTTCTTCTTCTTCTTCTTCTTCTTCTTCTTCTTAGCTTTATTTTATGCTTTGGTGAAGAGGAAGAACAAATGGGAGTTTCTTTTTTCTTTTTTTTCTTTCATGAGTGATAGTGGCTATGTTGATAATAGTAGAGCTGCTGCTGTTGCTACTGCTACTGTTACTACTACTGCTGCTACTATTGCTACTATTATTTATACTTCTATTGCTACTACTACTACTATTACTACTATTACTACTACTACTACTAGCACTGCTATTATTATTACTACTATTATTACTACTACTACTACTACTTCTACTACTACTACTACTACTAATAATAATAATAATAATAATAATAATAATAATAATGCTGCTGCTGCTGTTACTACTATATCTGCTACCACCACCACCACCACCACCATCACCACTACTACTACTACTACCACTACTACTACTACTACTACTACTGCTACTACTACTACTACTACTGCTACTGCTGCTGTTGCTGCTGCTGCTGCTGCTGCTGGTGCTGGTGCTATTACTACTACTTCAGCTACCATCCTACCACCACCACCACCACCAACACTACTACTACTACTACTACTACTACTACTACTACTACTACAAAAACTACTACTGCTACTATTATTACTGGTAGTAGTAGTAGTAGTAGTAGTACTTTTTTCAGTTTTCATGAAGTATCATAGGCAATAGTACTAATAGTATCAATAATAAGTATACTACTACTACCACCACCACTACAACTGTTACTGATACCACCACCACCACCACTTGACCAGATAGCATGCCGAAGCCGCTCAAAGAAGGCTGAAAAAAAAAAGTAAGGAAATAAGAGAATTTGAAGAATTTAGTGTGAGCAGCGTCTTCGAAGATAAGTAGAGAGTTCCTTGGGCATCCAATACTCTACTCAACTTTTCTTCCTAGAGGAAATTGTGGCGCGTAGCAAGGAGGAGGGGGGCCGTGGTTGGTGGGGTTGGGAGGGGAAGGGGAGAGTGGGGGAAAGTTATGTGGGAAGCTGGGAGATGGGGAAGGGAGGAAAAGAGAGGGAAAGGAAAGGAAGGGGTAGGAGAGATGTGAGGAAGGAAGGAATTAAAGAAAGAGATGTTACCAAGGAAATTAAGAGATGTAGGGAAGGAAGGAGGGATAAGAAGGGAAGTAAATAAATAAGTAAAGGAATTAAAGAAAGGAAAGTAAGGAATGTTGCCAAATGAAGGAGGATACAAGAAAGAAAAGGGTGTTATCAAATGAAGCAAGGATGTAGGAACCGAAGTAAAGGAAAGTTTAGAGAGAAACAAGAAAATAAGTGAAGGAAGAAGGAAGAAGGAGAAAAAAGTGAAGGGAAGCGTATTAACCAAAGAAAAGGAAGGCATGAAATAATATCACACAAATTAGAAACATAACCTGAAACTATACAATGAAACACAAAGGAAGAACAAACAGCATCAGACCTGTTGAAACTTACAATGCTGTTTGAGAGAAGATACACAATCTATTCGAACGTTAAATAAGTAGACAGGGAATAGGAAGGGAAGGGAAGGGGAGGAGGAACGCTGGGAGAGAAGGGGTAGGTGGGGAACTGCTCCAGGTTTTAAAGGGAGAGAGTGATACTAAGTACAGGGGGAGTAACTGATGGTCCCTTAGGATGGAGGGAGAGTAAAACGGAAGGGAGAGTTAAATATGAGAGGGAAAGAAATTGTCGGAAGGAGGGAGACAGGGAGGAGCGGGATGAACAAGGAGAAGAGGAGGAAGAGGAGGAGGAAGAGGGTTACGATGAGAGAGAGAGAGAGAGAGAGAGAGAGAGAGAGGTCTTGTTATCTACGTAAGAGGAAAGAACAACTCAGCAGACACAAGAGGGGGCTAGTGCAGGCCAAGTCCCCGCTGCCTGGCGTTACGTTGAGCGCGAGAAGAGGGAAATGCCGACGATAAATTGGATTCCGGAGCGTAATCTCAAGCCGGTGTGTTTTGCTGGCCCCGCGCGAGTGTGGTTTCCGCGCTATGACACCTGCATTTACCGCTACCGCCTTTATTCCACCTGAAAGAGAGAAAGAGAGAGAGAAAGGGGGTGGGGTTTAGGAGAAAGAGACGGGGAAATAGAGAGACGCTCAAGATGGAAGGAAGTCTGAAATCCTCCCCCAGAGACACCCGCCGCTAAGAAAAGGTTATGAGACGCCGCCTAAAAAATGGCTCAGGAGGTCACTAATTTCGGGGCATTAGCATGATATGAATTATTCACCAGGAGTCACTGAAGACCAGCCGCCCACCCTCTCCCTCCACCTTCACCTTCTGGGGGTTTTGTTTTCACTTCCCGGATCTGACTTGGTGGCTTCCCTCTCTCTCTCTCTCTCTCTCTCTCTCTCTCTCTCTCTCTCTCTCTCTCTCTCTCTCTCTCTCTCTCTCTGTCTGTGTCTGTGTGTGTGAGTGATGAAGATGAGCCGAACACAGGCAGCTTTACTTTGCCTTGAGAGAGAGAGAGAGAGAGAGAGAGAGAGAGAGAGAGAGAGAGAGAGATAAGCTATTAGTTAAGGTTCTCTCTCTCTCTCTCTCTCTCTCTCTCTCTCTCTCTCTCTCTCTCTCTCTCTCTCTCTCTCTCTCTCTCTCTCTCTCTCTCTTCCCTTTACCTTTTATGTCCTCCCATCCATCCATCCTTCCTTTCTATCATCCATCCATTAATTCCTTTCTTCTCTGTTGGCTGCCCTCCTTCCTTCCGTCATTCCCTCCTACAATGGCGCCCTTCGCTACCAATACCTTGCGAGTATAATCATCCTGTTTCATCCCTTTGACTGTGCAGTCCTCCGGGGCCGAGCTGGGGTCACTTCCAATGGTTTTCACTGTGATGGTCCCGGCGATATTAAATTTGAATATTCAGAACCGGAGCCAGAGATGCTATAGGGAATACGGGGCACTAAATTCTTAGGAAATATTCGACGATATTTCCTTTTTCTCCATAAGCGGATGAAAGGAGAGAGGAGGAGTGAGACAAGGAAAATGGAGTCTGCATTTTGCCCCCTGGCCGCCGTGTATGGCTGACGTGATGCTTAGTCGTGAATTATGCCTCTCATGTTCACTGCTTATTAAGTCTTAAAGTTGCCTTGTGGTGAAGCAGGAATCATTCCCGCCGCCTCTGCCCGCTCGCCTCACCTCTCTTCTATCCTATCCTCACCTCGCCTCGCCCAGCCTCGCCCTGCCTTGCCTCGCCTCGCCTCGTCTCCATTCACTCGCTTCTCCTCTCTTCTCCTCTCCTCTCCTTTGCTATCCTCCCCTCGCCTCGCCCAGCCTCTCCTCGCCCAGCCTTACTTACCCCGGTCTCACCTCGCCTCGCCCAGCCTCGCCCATCCTTGTCTCACCTTGCCTCCCCACGCTTCGCCTCGCCTCGTCTCGCCTCGCTTCGCCTCGCCTTGTCTCGCTTCGCTTCGCCTCGTCTCACCTCACCTATCCCAGTCTCGCCTCACCTCGCCTCATCTCATCTCATCTCGCCTCACCTCGCCTCGCCTCACCTCGCCTCACCTCACCTCGCCTCGCCTCGCCTCGCCTCGCCTCGCCTCGCTTCGCCTCTCCTCGCGTATTCCAGCTGCGTCACAGTCCTGCAGCCTCTTCCCTCCTGTCCGCCCCTAGCCTCCCCTTCTCCCCCTCCGAGAAGATGATGTATGTTTATTTCGCCAACTTTTCCCCGTCTAGATTTAAACCTGCATCATTAACTTAGTGCGCGACAGGCCAGTTTTTTTCCTGGTGAATGCCGCGCAATTTCCCGCCAGCCAGGTTTGCGCTGCCTAAATGTTGGCGGAATATTTGACAATTTTTCCCTTCCTTTGCCGCTCCGGGGGACTGCTCGGGTTAGGCTGGAGCTTGGAAATGGATGAGGGGGAAGATGTTGTACATACGCGCGTCCCCCTCGTTCTGGTTGAGTGGATGTTCTTAAATTGAAATATGGAAAAAGATACTCTGCTACTCCTTCACCTTACTTTCCTCCTCTCTCTTAAGAAAACAGTCGTAAAAAGAAGTAAAAAAACGATAACAAGAAGAAAGATGTAAAATGTAATAATGATAATGTAATGAAATGATAATGTAAAAAGGAAAACAGTATTAAGATGAACATAAGACCATGAAAAAATAAGGAAAAATGCAAGTAGCCATCAGGTTTACACATGGCAATTCCTGCATGAAGCATACCTACCTACTTCCACCTACTAACCTCATTCATAAACCTGAGTCTGTTCCATTCATCTACCACTCTATTTGAGAATCAGTTCCTTGTTATCCCTTTTTTTAATCTAACTCCACATAATATTGTCATTCATAAATTTATCTTGTCATTCCTAAATTTATCTTATCTTCTTTTAAAGCTCTCCAATGACTCTACACTAACAACCTGAGTACGGGGTCTATTCCATTCACCTACCACTATATTTGAAAACCAATTCCTATTTATTCTTTTCTTACATTTAACTCCACCTCACGTTCACCTGTCTCTTTCCACCACTACCCACCCACCCCACCCACCCACACACACACACACACACACACACACACAGTTCTCCTCCCTTCTAACTCCACTCACTGTCTCCATCTTGACCAAACTTTTGTCACACGAGCGGCCTCTCATCTCGAATCTCCCTCGGATCTAGCTCTACGTGAGGACGTCCACTGATTCTGTCCGCGCCCCGCTACTCACTCCGGGCGAGGTGCGTCCCGGTGGATTATTAAGAGGTGGAAAGCAGGTGAAGAGGAGGAGGAGGAAGAAGAAAAGAAAAGAATAAGAACAAGAAAGGCAAAAGAAAGGAAAGGGAAAAGCAAAATGAGGAGGAGGAGGAGAAGAAGAAGAAGCAGCTGGAGATTTTCTGTTTCTGTTACCTAAAAAGAAAAAAGGAAAAGGAAAATTTAAAAACGGCAGCGAGAGTAGCATAGAGAGCGAGAGAGAGCGAGAGAGAGAGAGAGAGAGAGAGAGAGAGAGAGAGAGAGAGAGAGAGGCAGGCATCACCAATCATATTTCAACCGTTAATCGATACAACTACTAATTTTATGCAGGTCAAATTGTACCGACCGTCACCGATAATTACCCAACTTGATGAACAAAAATATTAAAGGTTTAATCAAAAATTTCATTCATGTACGAGTATCTGGACAATGATTAGAATTGCGCTCTCTCTCTCTCTCTCTCTCTCTCTCTCTCTCTCTCTCTCTCTCTCTCTCTCTCTCTCTCTCTCAGGGGAAAAAGTGTGCCTGAGACTTGAAGAAAATGGACAAAAAAGAATATCGTCTTTTATTCGCGTCTCTTAAGAAGTAAAAGTTAACGCAATTTACATACGAATGCGAATAAAACTTGTTCTTTGGACACGTAAAACCGCTTAAAAGTTACAGCGAACAAACAAGTAGACTTACACAGACAGACACACTGACAGACACACACACACACACACACACACACACACACACACACACACACACACACACACACACACACACACACACACACACACACACACACACACACATACAGACACACTAACAGGTAATATATGTGCATGTAAAAGAAAAACTCATAATAGGACAATATTTAAAGATCCAAAAGAAAGGAACAAATAAATATGTACAACTGAGGGACAGCAGGCGAAAAATACAAGAAGTCAAGGATACAAAATAGGAATGGGAGGAAAAGGAGCAGGAGAAGGAGGAGGAATAAGCGGAAGGGACACAGGGTAATTAGAAGGAGAAGGAGAGCTTGCAAGGTAAAGATAAGTTAAGTGAATGGACACACACACACACACACACACACACACACACACACACACACACACAGAGGACAAGACGCGCGCACTCCCACACAGACGGAAAAGACCAGAATAGATAAAAAAAAGATAAGGGTCCTAAGAAACCATCAATAAAAGAGAGAAAAGTTATCCATTAAGTTATGATGAAGGTGATGAAAAGAGTTGCTAAGAGGAGGACGAGACGAAGCAGCAGCAGGAGGAGGAGGAGGAGGAGGAGGAGGAGGCAGGGGAGGAGGAGGAAGAGGAACGTGGGGACAGACGGGCGATGCCTTTGTCATGGTAATTCCCTCAGGAGCAAGAGTCATCATTGGAGATATAACTGACATTAGAGGGCTGGAGTCTGCCGCGGTGGAGGACGAGGGAGAGGACGAGAACGATTCGATCTCCTCCTCCTCCTCCTCCTCCTCCGTCAGTGCCTGCAGGAATCATCGGTATTATTACTGCCTTTCATATTTCGTTCAGTAGCTAAGTCCTTTCATAGACGAACTTGTTTTGAATCGAGGTTTTTCTGACGGATGATATGTAGTATGAAGATGACGTCGGTTTGGGAACAACCAAAAGCGAGGCTGTGGTGGTTAGATGTGCAGAGGAGAGATGTGCACGTAAGGAGGAGGATGCTGGAGATGGACTCACTAGGCAGGAGGATAAGAGGAAAGCCATAGAGAAAGTTTATGGATATATAGAATGAAGACATGTAGATGAGGCGGTGTAAGAGATCATGCAGAGGACAGAGCAAGGTGGAGACGTGTGATTCGCTACCGTGACACCTAACAGCAACAGCGAAAAAGCTTATGTAATTGGAAGATTATTAAGTATACCATAAGTTCCCATAAGCAGTACATTTCCCTCACAACATTCCATCCACAAGGTTTCCTACAAAGGGGTTCTTCCAATGATATATGTTAGATTATGTCAGCTTAGTCGTTTTCAGAACAAGGAATTATTTTCTGTGCTATCTGCATCGAGAAAAGTTACTTACGCTGAGTTCACATAGAAGCGATTATCAACTCTATTGCAGCAACTGAGACTCGTATCATAAGGAAACACCAAGTCTCTATTACACCCTTATGTACGGCGCCATCTGTTGTTATGGGCAAAGCATTTCTCCGCCTTGGGTTCATGACTCTCATAAAGTAAGGAACTTCTGAAGCAACACACTTTGCCCATCGATCCTCCCTCTGTTTGAGACGATTTCCAAACAGACTCTTCAGAATGACCAAAAGTTCCTGGGACTGTATGTTTGAAAATGTTTGCTTTCTCGCGTCCTAAAATCGTCTTTCCCTCCCATGAACAAGTCGTGAGGAGACAAAGTCGCCGCCGTGTTTGTTCGAATCGGTATTTGGTTTGGAATGTGTGAAGTGATCGAGTGGATGCGTTACCGTAAAGAATAAGGTCCTCATCTCCTCCATCGTCTCCTCCACTCACTTCACGAAGACTCCACAACCTCCACGTAGCATTCTTTGTTCGCCGCTTTCACAATAAAAAGGAGACTTCAACAACCGGATTTTTGTTTGCGGTGATCAATGATTATTTGTTCACAGAAAGAAAAGTTGAATTTTTTTCTACCAGAAAAAAAAAAGTGTTTGGCATAATCATTATTTTCCCAGACTTTCAAATGTCATGCATGGAAGCACTATTCCAAAGAGTGAGCACTTTAAGCAGCGGTTGGCACTTCTCCCCAGCCTCCAAGCGGACAGCAGGAAGGCTTGCCACAACTTTCTTGAACTTGTCGGGGGTCCAACAAACATAGGTCGGTGCTCCCGCGGCACCCTCCTTCCCCACCCCGTCTGATCGCCGACCAGACTCATGACCCGGCGCTGTGGTCGACGGCTCCTCGCGGCACCTTGCCCCACTCCTGCTCCGCCCTGCAGTGTGGCAGTCACTCAGCGAAAGGGCGGCGAGGAGAAAACCATTACTTATCTCTCTCTCTCTCTCTCTCTCTCTCTCTCTCTCTCTCTCTCTCTCTCTCTCTCTCTCTCTCTCTCTCTCTCTCTCTCTCTCTCTCTCTCTCTCTCTCTCTCTCTCTCTCTCTCTCTCTCTCTCTCTCTCTCTCTCTCTCTCTCTCTCTCTCTCTCTCTCTCTCTCCACATCTGCGACCTGTTCCTCGTACTCCTCCTCCTACTCCTCTTCAATCTTTTCCACCGCCACGTGGATCCAACTCTCGCCACCCTCATTCTTTCCTCCAGTCAATTTATTCCCTGCACTGCTCAAGTTTCCTGTGTTGGGTTAAGGATAACTTTAAATCCCTTCAAACTCAAGCATCCCATTCTTCCTCGTAGTCACTCGCGTCGTTTGTAAGCTTTGCCTCTCTTCCCTCCCACATTCACTCCTTCGCTTCCTTCCTTCCCTCTCGTATGTTTCATTTTCGCTTCCTCGGCTCCAACACATCCTTTCATCGCTTCTTTAAGTATATCCTTCCCGTCCTTCCTGTTTCTCTCATCCCGCGTCCTCCACATCCCTTCCCGCCCTGAGGAATCGCGGGCCAGGGGTGAGGGAGAGATTTGGCAGCGCCGCGAGTCTCGAATTTAGTCTCGTGAAGGAATTTTTCTGATTAATCGTATTTTACTTTACACCTCAAAGAAATTGGAAGTCGGGGCTACGTTTTCAGGGAGGGAGAGGAAAGGAGAAGGGAGATGAGGAAAGGTGTTCATAGTTACGTATGATAATGAGTGTTTGTTTTTTTTTATTATAATTAAAAGCTACTTTTTTTTTGCCGTGGTCTTTTTAAAACCTGAGTGAAAAAAATCCTTTGACGAAAGTTTCGTGTTGAGTTAGCGACGATGTGAAGTTTATCTGCTTCTCCGAAAGATGCACGTTTGAATACTTGTGGTAGTAGTAGTAGTAGTAGTAGTAGTAGTAGTAGTAGTAGTAGTAGTAGTAGTAGTAGTAGCAGGAGGAGGAGATGGTGGTGGTGGTGGTGGAGGAGGAGGAGGAGGAGGAGGAGGAGGAGGAGGAGGAGGAGGAGGAGGAGGAGAGGAGAGGAGGAGGAAGGAGTAGGAGGAGGTGGTCGAGAAGGAGGAGGAAGAGGAGATGGTGGACGAGGTGGCAAACGAAGAGGTGGTAGACGAGGAGGTGGAGGTTGAAGAGCTGGAGGGATATGAGGAATAGGAAAATGAGATGGAAGTGGTGATGGACGAGGATGATGAGAAGGAGAATAAGAAGGAGGATGAGACGTGGAAGGAAATGGAGGACTGTGAGAATTATTACAACGATATATTCCGTAAGTCTCACAACAAAACACACTCAGAATCATTCACGCATCATAAATACATGCAAATCGTTACAATATATTAATAAAACTTACACTTTACAAAAACAGGGATCACCATTGTTTTGCGTGATTGATTTGCACGATTGTCAGCGAGAGAGAGAGAGAGAGAGAGAGAGAGAGAGAGAGAGAGAGAGAGAGAGAGAGAGAGATTAGGAAAACGTTCTCTTATCACGCAAATTTAAGATCATTACAGAAATAGATTAGTTCTCCCACAATCTTATCTTAGGACCTGTTCTTCGACGCCTAGTACAAACACTTGGGGCCCAGTTCCAGTCACCCTTTTTAGTTTGCTAGCTAACCAACGAAAGTACTTCAGCAGTGATCAGGTTCCACAGTCAACTTTGGCTGCTGCTTTTTCGTTTGGCAGCGTACCAGAAATTGGGAGTGGTAAGGCAACTGGGCCAATTCCGGTCTTTTCTTAAGCCATGCAACCAAAACACTTCCCATGCTGATATGCGCCCGAACAAATAAGAGGAGTGTTTCGTTTGGACAGCTCACGAAGAAACTGTGAAACTGACTAGAGTGAAGCACAGAGCCACAGAAAAACAGTAATTGTCATCTAAACTGCCACTCAACCCCTTCACAGCATCACTTGATCCGTCTCAGCTTTTATTTCCAACGTAACAATTAAGGCAGTTTTTCTTCACCTCGTCTTCTTTGTGATAAGTTATTCAGTATTTAAATGAGCTGTTTATGAGAAAGTTAGGCAGTATTAAGATAACTTTCCCCGCACAGCTGTTGATATTGTTTCATAAGAAATAAAAAGAAGAAAAGGTGAAAGACCTTGATATTTTTTTTTCAGTTGTCTTGTTGATATTATTGCAAGGAAAGAAGAAAGAAAAAAAAAAGAACTCGACTTTTTTCAGTAATCTTGTTGAGATTATCACACGAAAAAAAGGAAACAAAAAAAACTTGATATTTTTCAGTACTCTTGTTGATCTGGCTGCAAGAAAAGAAAAAGAAAAAAAAACAACAACATATTTCAGTAGTCTTGTTGATGTGGTTGCAGGAAAAAATGAACAAAATAAAAAAAAATGAAAAGACCTCGATGTTATTCAATAGTCTTTTCCTTCCTTGTTTCTTGTTGGTGTCATTCAGTCAGTTGTGGGCAGGAGCATCTCTGGGCGGCGGGTCATTAGGGCAGTACTCGCAGTGAGGGGACAAGAAAGCGTAAGCATTACTTAGAAGCTTCCAGGAACACAAGCCCACTCAAATTTCACGGTCTGGGTGAGTGGTGTGGTATGTTTCTCAAGTGGTGGAGGAGGCGCAGGAGGAGGAGACGCAGGAGGAACAGGAGGAGGGAAAGAGTTATTGTTGATGATGATTTTGTAGTTGTTGTTGTTGATTCTTCTTCTTCTTCTTCTTCTTCTTCTTCTTCTTCAACAGTTTCAGCACCACCACCAACCATAAAAACAACAACAATTACAACAACAACAACAACAACGTAAGTAACCAACCCACCTAGACCAGGCTGCGTTACTAACTTACAATGCAATTACGTAGTCTTGGAGAAACATTTGCAGAACAACGGAAAACAAACATAAAAGAAACAGGAAGAGAAAACAGGAAAGACGTAATTAGATAATAAAACAGAAAAGAAAATAGAAAGATGATACAAAAAAGATCAGAGAGAGAGAGAGAGAGAGAGAGAGAGAGAGAGAGAGAGAGAGAGAGAGAGAGAGAGAGAGAGAGAGAGAGAGAATCTGTCTCCCACAAGTGTCTCTCGCCTAATGACCAAAGTTTCCTGTGTGTTTTTTTCCTCAACCACAAGTCTTCTGCCTCCTTTCGACCAGCTTCTCCTGACTGATCTAATTACCAGTTGAATTGAAGAAGTATGATAAGAGTGAAGCATCTCAACGCACTGCTTGTTCCTCTCTCTCTCTCTCTCTCTCTCTCTCTCTCTCTCTCTCTCTCTCTCTCTCTCTCTCTCTCTCTCTCTCTCGTTTACCATCCCGCATGCCTTAACTTTAGATTAGATAGTGTAGCTTGTCACAAACAGCCTCGTAAGGTTTGTTAGTGTCTGTTTTTCCTTTCTGTTTTCACCCTCCCTCATTCTATTTACCTTCCCTTTCATTGCTTGTTATCCCCCCTCTCTCCGTTTCTTTCTCCCCCTCCGATGCGTGTCACTTTTTTTCTCTCTCTATTTATCTACTTCTTGTTTCCTTACCTTACTCCTTTCCTCTCTCCCCCATCCTATACAAATCTTATCTTTCTCTCCCTTTGTTCATGCGCTCTATTTTTCCTCCCCTCCTGGTACTGTTATTCTCCCTCCTTTCCTCTCCCCCGTACACGCTATTTCTCCTTATTTTCGTCCCCTTCCGTGATTCTCCTCTCTCTTTCTATGCTCCCTATTTTTTTTTTTTTTTCCCTGCATAATGTGTCCCCTATTTTTCTTCCCTCTGGTTTTAGTTAGCCTCCTTCCCTCCCTCTTTGCGTTTCCTTCCCTTCAGTTCTGTTTATCCTCCCCCACCTTCCTCTCTCCCTCCCTCCCTCCCTCTCTCCCTTCCTCTCTTCCTCTCGCCCTCTCTCCCTTCCTCTCCCTCTCCCTCTCTCTCTCTCTCTCCGCGCATGACGAAAAGACATTAACTCATTACGTTCCCCAGGTAATGAGAAGGTGCAAGGGAGGCGGCCATTAGCTGAACTTTGGGCATAATGAAATTAATTTAAAGGTAGGAAGCAAATTAGCTATATGATAGAGAGTTTACGTGAATTATCTAATGTTGCTGCGAAAATTAGAAGGTTAAGATGTAGGTGAAAGTTCAGACTGGAGAGGTAAATGTACTTGGCGTGTTTAGTCTCAAGGCAAGAGTGAAGTTAGGTGTGTTATTAAGTGCTTCTCGTGATATCTTGTTGTGAAAATTGGAAGGTTAAGAGGCATGTAGGTGAAGGTTTAGTCTCGAGAGGTAGATATATAAAAGGTGAAGGTGAAATGCAATCAGGGTAATTATCTGAGTTATTTTGCTGCAAAGATTTAGAAGGTTAAGATGTTACGTCGGGTGGAGATTAAATTTTGAGTAGATATATGGGGCAAGTTCATTATTTTTTAAGGTGAAATATAATCAGATACCTTATCGAGTAATTATCTAGTGTTTTTTTTTTCTGTAAGTTTAAGAATATAGGTGAAAAATAATTAGGGAAAGATAAATGTATGGAAGAATTTTAATTTCAACCATATGGCTAAATGTAACTCATCCTCAACTTTAGTAAAATGCTGCGATACAAGTTTAGAATATAACTTTGAAGTACACCGCTGACTAACCTTTTGTAGCCAGTAAGTCTGAATTCTGCTTAAAAATATCGTCTGAAAATTACTTTAACAAACATCACATTGG
>NC_087155.1:33157555-33180055 GCF_035594125.1 Scylla paramamosain | reverse complement strand
AGAGTACAAAGAAGAGTTGATAATAATGGATGTTTTCGCTCTTGTTAGGCTGTCTAGTGAATTAGCGAAGAGGAGGAGGAAAAGGGAAGAAAAGGAGCGGGAAATGCTATTCGTACGATGGAGAAGAAGAGAATAATAATGAAAGAAAAAGAAGACAGTAGTAGTGGTAGCAGTAGTAATGGTAGTAGTAGTACTAGTAGTAGTAGTAGTAATAGTACCACCATTAATCCATTGTCCCTCATTCATTCTCTTTTCTCGTGTCTCTCCACTGACAGTATTCTCACCTTGTTCACGGGCTTGAGTTTTTGTCCGGGAACTCGTGCGGTTTTAGCAGCAACGAGTGAATCATTTTCCTAGTGCCCGCCTGTCTCGCGTGCGTACGTATGTGTGTGTGTGCGTTAGGTTGTGCATGTGTGTCTGTGTGTGTGCGTGTGTCTGACTTTTCTGCGTTGCTTCTGCTCATGCACGTTGCCACAAGCCACACGGTCTGCGCCCCTCGCCCGCCGCTGCCACCATGGGCCTGCGTGTTCTCAGTAATGTATCATTCGTGCCCTTCATCTTATCTGACCCTGCTTGGAAATCAACGTTGCTCAGCCCTTGTTCTTGCTAACCCACCCTCCCGCCACGTTGGATATTTATAAGTGAAGCGTATTCGTATTTGTGTTTCCTTTTAGCGGCACGAGCGCGGCAGACGGGATGTGAAATTACCCCAGATAGTGGTCGGGGAGTCAAATTTACATACAGTCATGGAAACCGCGGAAACGGGAAATAAATGGAAACCGCGGAAACGGGAAATAATTTCAGCCTGGTGTATTCTCTTTTTGACGGCATTATTGATGCAGGTTTTTTTTTTTTTTTTTTTTTTTTGGGGGGGGGGCCTGTAGAGAGCGTGGCGAGTATGAGTGGCGGAGCACACACCCTCACGCCGCGGTTATTGATCGACCTTTGACAGCTGTGCTCCCTGCGTTGAGGCCTCTTGCCCGGGGGGAGCTGCTGCACCCTCGCGCTCGGCACCAGATCGAACCTCTCAGAGTCTTCATGGCCTTATTTGTCACGGAGCATCAGTAGTTTGTCTGCTTCTGTTGCTCTTTGTCCCATAAATATCAGTACCTTTTCCCATGATGCCTTGCTTGCTGTTCCCGTGTTCTTCCCTTGCTTTGATCTCCGCGTACATAATACATTAGCGCCTGTTTCCGAGGAGCGTCCACTACGTACACGCCTAGCCAGACTCATCCTCGTGGCAATGAACCCTTTACTCAGCAGCAAACTCTCAGGACCCTTAACTTGCTTTTCCTTCAGCTTAACTTTCTTTCAACCTTAAATATGAAGAGTCGGTGTAGTTATAAATTTCAAAGGCTTAAAATTGCCCTTTCATCTCTGACGCCTTACAGAACACCACTAGAGTACAGTGTGAAGACCTCGAGCGTCATGCAATCAGAGAAGTCTACACAGCCTGCACGCTAATGAATAATAAATAACTTGCATGGATTTTACTTTCACTACAAGAGTCACCAGTTCAGCACGGGGTAGAGACGTCAAGCTTTGGGGGTTCACAGAGAGCGGCGTGGCGGGAGGGAAGCAGACTCAAGACTCCCGCCCTCGCTCGCACCTCCGGCAGACGTGTGCTGGGACTTGTAATTTATTGGGGGGGGGATCTGAAACAAAGAGAGGCGGACTAGTGGAGGTGGTGGTGGTGGTGGTGGTGGTGACGGTGGTGGTGCTCCCGACGCCTGAGTTCAGACAAGCAACCGAAGTTTTGAATGTACTGAAGAGACTTTGCCGCGTGCTCACAGAAACACACACACACACACACACACACACACACACACACACACACACACACACACACACACACACACACACACACACACACACACACACACACACACACACACACGAGAGAGAGAGAGAGAGAGAGAGAGACTAGAAACTGATGAACTAAATAGATTAAGCCAACTTTGCCAAGATTAAACAGCAAACCAGTTCGCTTGTGAATGGCGACACAAAAGCAATCATCGAGAGAGAGAGAGAGAGAGAGAGAGAGAGAGAGAGAGAGAGAGAGAGAGAGAGAGAGAGAGAGAGAGAGAGAGAGAGAGAGAGAGAGAGAGAGAGAGAGAGAGAGAGACAGAGAGACAGAGAGAGAGAGAGAGAGAGAGAGAGAGAGAGAGAGAGAGAGAGAAACAATGCACTCCCTCCTCCCTGTTCTTGATCGTCAGTTGAAGGGGTTGTTCGTGAATCGCTTGCCATAAAATCTGCTTCACCTTCTACTCGTATTGTTCCCCTCACCTCCCCATCACTCCCCTCCCCTTCCCCTCACCTTCCCCTCACCTATCTTGCACATCCCGATCTACAGACATCCCTCTTCATCCTTCCCACCTGCAGATGACTCTCCCCTCTCCCCTCTCTTTTCCCCCCACTTCCGCCATGCAGTCTCCCCTCTCCCAGCCCTGTCACTAAAACTACCCTCTCTTCAAATTCCTACCTAACCTCTCTTATCTTGTAACCTGTCCTAACTACACTGTAACTCGTAAATGTAACCTATAGATTCTCTCTCTTATCGTTTTTTTCTGCTTCTCCTCCTTTTCTACTTTTTTTCCCTCTTGTTATCTTTCTCCTTCCGATTTTTTCTTTATCCCTTAACTCTCTCTCTCTCTCTCTCTCTCTCTCTCTCTCTCTCTCTCTCTCTCTCTCTCTCTCTCTCTCTCTCTCTCTCTCTCTCTCTCTCTCTCTCTCTCTCTCTCTCTCTCTCAGTGGCCGGCACATCCCCCCTTCTTCCTCTTGGCCCGCTGAGATTCCCCCTATGGTCATTTTACAGGTCACTCACTCCCTTGATATCGATATGTTTCTCTCTCTCTCTCTCTCTCTCTCTCTCTCTCTCTCTCTCTCTCTCTCTCTCTCTCTCTCTCTCTCTCTCTCTCTCTCTCTCTCTCTCTCTCTCTCTTCATTCCCATTCTTCTTCGTGTCTTCGTGGTTCAGGTGTCTTTGACGGAGGATGTAAGAAGAGGAGGAGGAGGAGGAGGGGAGGAGGAGGAAGAGGAAGAGGAGGCTTGCTTGATGTCTTTTTTGTCCGTCTGTCTGTTTGTCTATCTTTCTGCCTGGTTGTCTGTGCATAAATTTGCCTTTTAAATTGGCCTTTCCCTGGATTTCTTCCGCTTCTTCTTCTATTTTTTTTTTCCTTTTTCTCTTCTTTCTATGAGCCCTCTTTTATACATCATCTGTTGTTACCTTTTTTTCCAGTGTTTTCCTTTTGTTTCATGTATGTTTTAGCCTCATCTGCCTAAGTTTTCTCCTTCTTTTTCTTCCTACTTTTGTTTATACATCAACTGTATCTTTTTTTTTTCCCCCATTGTTTTCCTTGGTTTTGTGTACGTTTTTCTCTCACCTGCGTGCGTCTTCTTCTTTATCTTCCTACTTTTTCTTCTTGCTATGTACTTTTTTTTTTTTTTAACATCAGCTGTGGGTACCTTTTTTCCCATTGTGCTCCTTTGTTTTGTCTGTTTTGCCTTGGCCTGCCTGCCTGCTTGCCCGCCCATGTTTGTGTAAGTGGAGGAATAAAGAGACGTTTCTCAATATAACCACTCGGGAAAGATTGGAGGGAGGGAGGGAGGGAGGGGGAAAAAACGGCTTTGTTTGTCTAGACACTGACGAGATGTCGATACATAAACTCGTCCCAAAGTGGATGCGGGAACCAACAGATGCCCTTTTTTTTTTTTCTTATTCTCTCTATCTTTATGTGTTCTTGTGTGTGTGGGAGAAGGGCGTTGCGTAAAGTCAAGGTCACGCCAGTTAACCTACCATGCTGCTATTTTGTTTAGAATTTGTCCTCTATCTTAAGTCCTCTGATCTGCTGACTGTCTTAGTGGTCGTCTGGTTTCCACAAGGAGAGTGAGTGTGGTAGATTAACTGTCTTATGAATATTCCTTTTGTGTAAGTATATGCATAAATTATTTGGTTATGTATAGAAAAGTCTTTTAAAATTAGATGCGTTTATTTATGTCCTTATATGCGTGGTTTACGTGCATATTCTGTCTGTGTGTGACTGTGCATATGTTCCCTGTGTTTATATCTTGACAAATCACCAGCCAAATCAGATCAATGGATAATAAATGCAGCGGGATCAAAGTTCTGGCGAGGGCGTCAAATTAGACAAATTCAGACAAACTTAAATTACCAACTCGATTACTTTTTTGGGGGAGGAGCGAGCTCACTCTTCCCCTCCAGCGTCTAGGAATAACTTTTTTGTGCCCACCGCCAGATAAGAAACACTCGGAAAAGAAAATGAAGGTTCACTGTATACTTGAATGTGACACTAATCATTACACATTACGAAAAAATTTAAGGCTCTTTATAAACCTCCCTCTGTACAGTGTTACATTCGTACATTACATTCTGTACTAAATATCTTCGTGTCTTTGGATTCATCACTCGATAAGACATGAAACCTTGCCCATTGCATTGTGTTTTCATCCAATGGTCTGTCTCAACTCAAAGCTGATTTAACATTTTAATTTGTATGTTAATTTATGAATGCTGTTTTGTAACATAATTTCCTCCTCCTCCTCCTCCTCCTCCTCCTCCTCCTCCTCCTCCTCCGCCTGGTTTTCTTCCCTGGACCTAGCTGACAGAGGAACGGAGGGATGAATGGAAGGAGGGAGGGAAAGGCAAGAGGGGAAACACTCCTTAAGATGATGATATTCAGAGGTCAGCGGGCCGTGAGCTGGTGTGTCCATAATAACTTTACCTGGCTCTCCTCCTCCACCTCCTCCTCCTCCTCCTCCTCCTCCTTCTTCTTCTCCTCAGGACTTAATTTTTTTCCTCCTTTCTTGTTCTTGGTAAATCCTTTCTTTTTTTCTTTTTCGTTTTTTTTTTTTACTTTTCTTCCCCCTCTTGCTCTTTTGTTTATCTTTCTTACCCTCTCTTTCTTTTTAGTTGTTGTTGTTGTTGTTGTTGTTGTTGTTGTTGTTGGTGGTGGTGGTGGTGGTGGTGGTGGTGGTGGTCTTCTTCTTCTTCTTCTTCTTCTTCTTCTTCTTCTTCTTCTTCTTCTTCTTCTTCTTCTTCTTCTTCTTCTTCTTCTTCTTCTTCTTCTTCTTCTTCTTCTTCTTCTTCTTCTTCTTCTTCTTCTTCTTCTTCTTCTTCTTCTTCTTCTTCTTCTTCTTCTTCTTCTTCTTCTTCTTCTTCTTCTTCTTCTTCTTCTTCTTCTTCTTCTTCTTCTTCTTCTTCTTCTTCTTCTTCTTCTTCTTCTTCTTCTTCTTCTTCTTCTTCTTCTTCTTCTTCTTCTTCTTCTTCTTCTTCTTCTTCTTCTTCTTCTTCTTCTTCTTCTTCTTCTTCTTCTTCTTCTTCTTCTTCTTCTTCTTCTTCTTCTTCTTCTTCTTCTTCTTCTTCTTCTTCTTCTTCTTCTTCTTCTTCTTCTTCTTCTTCTTCTTCTTCTTCTTCTTCTTCTTCTTCTTCTTCTTCTTCTTCTTCTTCTTCTTCTTCTTCTTCTTCTTCTTCTTCTTCTTCTTCTTCTTCTTCTTCTTCTTCTTCTTCTTCTTCTTCTTCTTCTTCTTCTTCTTCTTCTTCTTCTTCTTCTTCTTCTTCTTCTTCTTCTTCTTCTTCTTCTTCTTCTTCTTCTTCTTCTTCTTCTTCTTCTTCTTCTTCTTCTTCTTCTTCTTCTTCTTCTTCTTCTTCTTCTTCTTCTTCTTCTTCTTCTTCTTCTTCTTCTTCTTCTTCTTCTTCTTCTTCTTCTTCTTCTTCTTCTTCTTCTTCTTCTTCTTCTTCTTCTCCATTTATTTTCCTTCCAGTTTTTTCATGTTACGATTTTTACCTTTCTCTCTCTCTCTCTCTCTCTCTCTCTCTCTCTCTCTCTCTCTCTCTCTCTCTCTCTCTCTCTCTCTCTCTCTCTCTCACAGCTGTAATGTTAAAAAGTGGCTCCTTTGGCTCCTCTCCTCCCATATAAAAGTCCCGCCAGTGCCCAGGAGGGTTGGGGATCCGATAGTCAGTCTAATGTGTCTCTGTAATAGGGGTCATTATTCTTCTTAGTATGTCCCTCTTCCCTATCGCCCTCTTCCTCCTCTTCTTTCCTTCGCCTTCTCCTTTCCTTCCTTCCTTCCTTCCTTCCTTCCTTCCTTCCTCTCCACCTGATCGTCCATTTCCCTTTCGTCTTCTCCGTAACACCTTTTTTTTTCCTTCTTTTTTATTTATTTTTATTTATTTATTTTTTTGTCTTCTTTGTTTTTTGTTGTTGTTGGTGTTGTTTTTGTTGTTGTTCTTGTTGTTGTTGGTGGTGGTGGTGGTGTTCTTGTTGTTGAAGTAGAAATAGTAGCAGTAGCAGTAGTAGTAGTAGTAGTAGTAGTAGTAGTAGTAGTAGTAGTAGTAGTAGTAGTAGTAGTAGTTGTTGTTGTTGTTGTTGTTGTTCTTCTTCTTCTTTTTCATTTTCTTTCTCTCTCTCTCTCTCTCTCTCTCTCTCTCTCTCTCTCTCTCTCTCTCTCTCTCTCTCTCTCTCTCTCTCTCTCTCTCTCTCTCTCTCTCTCTCTCTCTCTCTCTCTCTCTCTCTCTCTCTCTCTCTCTCTCTCTCTCTCTCTCTCTTTTCTTTGTGTGTGTGTGTGTGTGTGTGTGTGTGTGTGTGTGTGTGTGTGTGTGTGTGTTCTTCATCTTCTTTCCTGATTTTTTTTTCTCCTTATTTTTTTCGTTTTTTATTTTATTGCCTCCTATTCCATTATTCTTTATGGTTTTTTTTTTCTACATTTCTTCCTTGTCCTCTATTTTTATCTTTTCTGTCTCCCTATTTCTCATTTCTTCATCTCCTTTACTCGTCCTCTTACGCTTTATTAGTCTTCCATCTTTTTTTTTGTTACCTCTTATTCCATCGAGCTATATTTTTTCTTTCAAATTTCTTCTTCTCGCTCTTATTTTCCTTCAGTTTCTCCCTGTTATTCGTTTCTTCCTTTTCTTTCCTTCTTCTCCTTTTTTTCTGAATCTTCTTTCGTTATCATGATTTCCTCTACCATTATTCCGTATTTAAACTCTTCATTTGCATTTCTTTCATGGAATATTTTTTTTCCTTCTCCGCTTTCCTTGTTTCTTTCCAATTCGTTCCTTCTCCTTCCCAGCTTCCAGAGTTTTCCTTCGTTATCATTGCCCTCTATTCCTATTCCACCATCCTTTATTTGGGTTTCCTCATCTGAACTTCCTCCATGCCATAGCCTTTCCCATTCCTTCGTTTTTCCCTTCCTCATTTCATTTTTTTTTTTTTCGTTTCCTCCTCTTTCGTTCTGCATCGCTTCCAGTCTCATCTCCATTTCTTGAATATCATATACTTCCTTTGTCTCCTTTCCCTCATTTTCCTTTCTTTTTTTTTCCCCTCCTTTCCTCCTCCTGCTCCTCTGAACCCAAGATATTAATGAGGAAACACGTCGTTAGTTTTCAATATGCTTCCCTTTTCCCTTTTTTTCCCTTCTCCCTTCGGCTGCTCTAGTTAGGGGGATCACGACAGCGGATCAGCCTTCTTCTACACGTTCTTCTGTGCCTTCCTCCCTCCCTCACTCACACCCGTTACAAGCACGTCCTTTTTTTTATTTTTCACAGCATCCATGAGCCTTTTCTTAGGTCCTCCTCACTTTCTCTTGTCTGGTAAATCCGTCTCCAGCATCCTTCTCCCTATGTACCTCTCGTCTCTTGGTACATTGTATTACGTATGCTTGAAAATTGATTGCTATTTTTTTTTCTTCTCGCCTCTTGATTAATGGATTAGTGGATTCACATTTTAGTATTCGCCGTTGTTCTTCTATGCAAAGGAAGTGATGATGAGAAGAAAGGGAAGGAAAGGAGAGGATGAGGAGAAAATGGGTAGAGGCGAGAGGAAAGCATAAAAGAGGAATGAGGGAAAGAGAGGAGAGGAGGTAAATGAAGCTGAGGGAAATGGTTAAAGGAGGAATGAGGGAAAAGAGAGGTAAAGGTAGGAGGGAAGGATGTAAGAAATAGAGAGGAGAAAGAAACGGAAGGAAAGATAGGAAAAAGTCGAAAGGAAAATATGTACAAGTAAGAACTAGAAAAGGGAAGAGAAGAGACGAATGAGAAGTGAGAAAAAAATAAATGAAGCAAACAAAAGAAAATACCGAGAATGAAGGAGAGACAAAAAATAAAGAATTAAAAAAAGAACTACGGGAAAAATAAAGAGAGAAAGAGATGAGAGGAAAGGACATGAAGGTGTGAAAGAGAGCGAGAGAGAGAGAAAAAAAAAACAGAGATAGGTAAGGAATGAAGAAAAGACCAGATGGTTCCAAAGGCTCTTTCATGTTAGTCGCTTCAAAGACGTTCTGATCGCCTCCTTTCAAAATCCCAACGAGAAGAAATTGTGTTATGGTTGTGAAGCGAGAGGCTCGTTCTCATTAATGTATTTAGTGTGTCTGTCTTTGCGTCTGTTTATTTTCCGGCTGCTTTGAGGGCGGGAAAGAGACATCAGGGGGAAGAGAAGTACTTGTGGGAAGTTTTATGGTAGCGGTGACTGAGATGAAGGAAACTGTGTGGTGGTGGTGGTGGTGGTGGTGGTGGTGATGGTGCTGGTGGTTGTCATTTTGGTCATTTTCAGCTTTGAGGAGAAAAAATAAACATAGGCTAAGCACTTGATTATTGTTCATTGATTTATTGTTATGGTAATGTTCCCCGCAGTATTGTTATTTTCCTCCTCCTCCTCCTCCTCCTCCTCCTCCTCCTCCTCCTCCTCCTCCTCTTCTTCTCTTCCTCTTTATCCTTCTCCTTCTCCTCCTCCTCATTACTATCATCATCATCATCATTCACTATAGTATCTATCACATTCTTGTCCCCTCCTCTCTCTCTCTCTCTCTCTCTCTCTCTCTCTCTCTCTCTCTCTCTCTCTCTCTCTCTCTCTCTCTCTCTCTCTGCTTTATTCTCACTAAATTTCATCCTCACCACGCCTCTCCATCTTTCTTTCCTGCCACCGCGTCCCTCCCTCGGCCCTCCACCGCCAGTCAACAAGGTACTAACAGTCATTGATTGGAGAGCAGAGAGGGTGAGTAGGGAGGGATGAGGCCTGAGGGAGGGGAAGATAAAGATGCCGTCGATAAAAGGGTGGAGAGAGAGAGAGAGAGAGAGAGAGAGAGAGAGAGAGAGAGAGAGAGAGAGAGAGAGAGAGAGAGAGAGAGAGAGAGTATTTTGTGGGGGCGGTTGTTGGTATAGAAATAACATAACACAGACAGACAGATGGACAGGCAAATGGACAAACACAGGTACAGACAGACAGAGGCGAAACAAACAACTAAACAGATACAAGCAGGAAAAAAAAAAAAAAGATACACAGACTGAAAAAACAGACAGACAAAACATAAACACAGAGAGAAACAGACAAACAAAAAACAAACAAGCCGAAAAACAGATATACAGACAAACAGACGACAAGACAGACACACACAGACAAACACAAAGAGCCCAGACACACACAGACAGACATGCGGAGGAGTGACTAGCAGAAGAGTGACGCCCCTCCCATCCCTCTCCTCGTCACGGAAGGGAAAGCCATGAAAGAGACACGCCCTCATGTTACGAGGTGGTGATCTCCGGCCCTCACTGCCTACGCGGGACGCTCGATACACCAGAAACCAGCACAGGCCAAGTCCCCATTGAAAGCCTTAACCACGGGAAGGAAGTTGTCAGCCGTGGCCTTGTAGTGCTTGAGATGCTGGCCCGTATTCTGAGGTGCTTTGGTCTCTCATAAGGACTGTTTTCAAAGGCTGCAGGGATGATTAGTTGGGATCTCGTGGATGTATTTTTTTCCCATTATTGATGTAGAATACTTTTCAAGCTATCAGTCCCAGTAACTTGCTTTCATAATGACTACTTCCAAAGGCCACAAAGGTGATTAGTTATGTTTTCAAGGGTGTTTTTCGTATTGTTTGGGTAAAATATTGATCAGTCTCACTAGAATAATGGAAGCACCCTTGAAAGCCTCAGTAAGTACACTGTATTGAAAGTAGGGGATGTAAAGAAATATCTATCATTATGGGACTCGATGCTATGTTCTAGATGACTATGATTCATGCGTTCATACGTCCTTTCAATCCTGTTAAGAAATAGTAAAAAAAATAAAAGGTAGTCTGTGAATGTGAAGTCTTCTACGAGTTCTCTTCGGTAGCGTGTTGCTGTTTCCTATGTAAATCTTGAATCCGTGGTACTGAGAGGTGGAGAGATAGCTGGCCTGTATTAAGAAACGCTATGCTCCCTCACCACGACTATTTTCAAAGCCTAGATAGATGATTCTCAAGAGTGTTTCTCCTGTTATTAATTCATTAATCTTATTAGCCTTTCACTAGAACCATGAAAACACTCTTAAACAACCCGTGTTGTTGGAAGTGATCGAGAAGTGAGAAGAAGTGTTAAGAGAGTTGCGGGGTGTTCCGGAGAGAGGCTGGCAAGTGGCGAGAGGCGGGTCAGCGCGCGGCCGTCATCGGGAGCATTGTGGTGGAGGTTGCCGCCGAGAGCCTGACCCGACCAGGAGAGCCAACTTCCGGTGAGTCTAAAAATAGCTCTGGGGTCTCCGTCCCCTTAAATCCTCCATTCTCCCCCGCCCCCCACCCGTCCACCCCACCGGTCTTCTTTCCTTTCCTTCTCGTCCTCTTCTTAAAACTGTCGTTTTCATACCATTGTTTAGCCTGTGTGTATATATATGTGTGTGTGTGTGTGTGTGTGTGTGTGTGTGTGTGTGTGTGTGTGTGTGTATAGAAGAGGCTGTTGTATAAATGTACGCATTGGATAACGACAACAAGATGAGCAACAAAAAATACGGGTCAAGGATTGCTGCCTGGGACTGTCTTGCCGGGGGCTTCAGGCCTAACCGTGCCGGAGGAGGGGAAGAAGACAACTTCCAAACAGCATTCCTCGCTGGATCTTGTAAATGTGTTAAAAAGTCAGCCGGGGCAGCCTGAAAGCCTCGCCGCACTGCGTCAAGCTCGCCACCAGGCCAGTGTCTTTGGTTTCCGCCGTCAGCGATCTCGCCAGATAGAGCCATCGTCAGGACAAAAAAGTGTATGAGGAGTCTGAGAAGAAATTGAAGATACATTTTTTTTCCTTGATGTTCTGGTCGTTGATGCTGCTACTGCTGCTGATGTTGGCAATGATGACCCTCTGCTAGCAATGAAGATAACGCAGGCTTTTACTGTAACCCTGCTTCTTTTCCTTGCACAAACAGACAAAAGCTCCGAGTTGAAACTGGAGGAGAAAATGGCCACTGAATATCGCTCCTCAAAGAATGTCAGAATCAGTTTGGTCTTTGGTTCTCTGCGTTACCTGATACTCCTTTCCCGGCGGCCGTGGCGAGGTGGAATACAGGCATTCCGACCCCTTGTTACTGTGCACTCTGTGTTGCGTCAACCCTTTCCGGGGAGGCGAAAAATGATGCACTGCTAATGATTGAACGGGAAAATTAGTGTAGGGAAATCCGTAGCTTTGTCAGGAAATTTTGTAATGTCATGTAGATCTCGTTGGTTATTTTTTTTTTCACTTTAGAATCGAAGCGTCTCTCTCTCTCTCTCTCTCTCTCTCTCTCTCTCTCTCTCTCTCTCTCTCTCTCTCTCTCTCTCTCTCTCTCTCTCAGACGCCATGTTGCCATGTTGCGCAAGTATACTTTGATGGCACACACTGAACACACACACACACACACACACACACACACACACACACACACACACACACACACACACACACACACACACACACACACACACACACACACAGGGACACAAAACAGTGCGCTCATGCAAGCACAGAGACAAACACAGAGGGAAAAAGATGAAAACAAACATGAACATGATATTTCCATTTCTCTCTCTCTCTCTCTCTCTCTCTCTCTCTCTCTCTCTCTCTCTCTCTCTCTCTCTCTCTCTCTCTCTCTCTCTCTCTCTCTCTCTCTGGCCAAGGTAAGCAGCGTCACAGTGTTTTCCCATTAGGAGTAAAGCGCCCGCCAGGTGAGGAGAGGCGCTCGGCGAGGAGGGGACAGGAGGAGCTGGTCTGGGTAATTGCATCTTCGTGTGTGAGGCTTTGAAATTTTCGGCCCAATTTAGTCAGGCACGCGTTGAGGAAACACCCGACCAGGAGTGTGGGGGGTGTGGGTGTACTGGTTTCTGTGTCTCTCTGTATGTTATCTCTCTCTCTCTCTCTCTCTCTCTCTCTCTCTCTCTCTCTCTCTCTCTCTCTCTCTCTCTCTCTCTCTCTCTCTCTCTCTCTCTCTCTCTCTCTCTCTCTCTCTCTCTCTCTTCTTTTCCTTCATTAACCTAAACTTGCAGTATTGTTCTGTTTCTCCTTCACCTTCTCTTTTCTTCTCCATGTGTTAATTCTCTGTGTTTTCTTATTTTCTCTCGTGCATTATTTTTGTTTCTTTTCCTTCCATCTTATTTGTTTCTCACTGTAGTATAGTTGTATTTCCACTTGTATTGTTTTTCTTTCTTTTTCCTTTCATATCTCTCACTGAATCGCCGCTTACTCTGCATTTTTCCCTTTCACTCTGTTTTCCCTTATTCTTTTCTTTTTTTCGCCTTTCTTTACTCAACTTGAAAGTAAAATGGGAAAGTGACGTCGTAGTTCAGCTGTAGCACCTTAACTTTCCCCACCACTACTACTTCTCTTGTTTCCCGCTTTCGTTTCCCGCTCATCACCGCAAAAATTAGGCACGAAAGTAGTGAATTAGTGTGGCTGCAGCAACTTAACTTTTGTCTTTCACTACTTTTCCTTCTGCTCTTCCTTCGTTTCCCGGTCATCAAGTTGAAATTTTACGAGAAACTGCAGCTTAGCCAAACCCAGGAGAAATTAACAGAGGTAACAATGATGGAGCTGCGGGCTGAATGAGTACATAAGAATTCACATACGTAGTGTTAAAGAAAAATAGTAACGCTAAAAGGCTTAAACATAGTAACAACAATGACGACAAAGCTAGAAAGGCAAGTTCGTGGGAGTGATGATAAGACCACGAAATTATGCATGAACTAAAACACATAAGAATATGCATGATGAAAAGTAGAAACGCAAGCAAACTGCGAGAAGTAGATTAAGGGAAACTATGACAAAACAACAAACTGGCGAGGAAATAACGTTAATGGAACCAAGACACTATGCCTTAAAACAAATCCACAAGATTACGAATAATTCTGATAGAAATAAAAACACATGGAAAATCACGAAAATGTATTAGGAAAACTTTGATAAGACAACGACAACAAACTGGCGAGAAAATAACGTTAATAGAACCCCGAAAATATGCCTTAAACAGAGCCACAAGAATACGAATAACACTGACAAAAAAAAAAAAAGGGTAACAAGCAAAAATGAGAAAATTTATTAAGAAAATTACGACAAGACAACAAACTGGGGAGAAAATAATGTTAATGGAAACCCCAACAAACCCACAAGAAAACGAAAAACACTAATGAATGACAATACCAAACACAACTTCAGCCAAACAAAAACAGGAACAAACGATGATAAAGCAGCAAGGAACAACCGGAAGTCCGCAAGAACACAATAACAATGAAACAGCAACTTTACAGAGTGCGTGAGAGTATGACAATGATAATGATGTTGAGTGTGGGAGCTCCACTGAATAGCTAGCCTGCGGGCCTCGAGGTGCTGCAGGGAAGGAGACTCTGTTCGTTACACGTAGCACGGGAGGAGAAGGACAGAATGGAAGCTGTAATTGTCTATTTCGCGTGCCTGGCCAAGTCTGGATACCTCATTATCCGTAATTACTCATCCGTCTGTTTGTTAATTACCTGAGTGTATGCATAATTAATGAGGTGTTGTGTTTGGGTCGTACACTTGCGCCTCTGTGGACGAGGAAAGGTGCTAAACCCTATTTGCTCCAGGTTAATGAAAAATGGTTCACCTGTTTACCTCTTTACCTGTATTTCCGTAAACAATCCTTATTTTTACTATCATTTCGCTCCTTTGCCACTTGAAGTTCTTATCTTGACTTTTCTCTTTCCTCTCCGGCTCATGTCCGCTTCATACTCCGTTTAATCCGTCTTAAATCCGTTTCAAATCCACCTAATCCGGTTGGAAGTCCGCATCCACATCCACGCCATTACTTTCCTGCTCGGGTCTGGTTACGTGGGAATCCGTGTGTGTAGGGGGGAGTGTATGTGTGTGTGTGTGTGTGTGTGTGTGAGAGAGAGAGAGAGAGAGAGAGAGAGAGAGAGAGAGAGAGAGAGAATCAGAATCTCTCTCTCTCTCTCTCTCTCTCTCTCTCTCTCTCTCTCTCTCTCTCTCTCTCTCTCTCTCTCTCTCTCTCTCTTAGTACTCCCATTAATACTTACACTAATACGTGTGTTAATGCTGCTAATATTTCCTCTCTCTCTCTCTCTCTCTCTCTCTCTCTCTCTCTCTCTCTCTCTCTCTCTCTCTCTCTCTCTCTCTCTCTCTCTCTCTCTCTCTCTCTCTCTCTCTTTTCTACCGCCACCACCACCACCACCACCACCACCACCATCGAGACCATTACCCCCATCTGCGTCACCATCAGCATAATTCTCACCTCCCCGCCACCATCACTCTAGCCAGCTTCATTACCTCCTCCACCACAGCCACACCGCCACTACCTTCCCCTACCAATACCACATTCGCCACCATCACCACCATCACCACCAGCACCACCACTATTACTGTCCCATCACTAGTAACATCACTAAATTTACATCAGCTTTCAACACCACTACTCCTCCTGCTACTGCTAACTTATTGTCACCACTGCCATCACTGCCACCACTACTGTCACCACCACACTCATCATCAACACTTGCTTCACAATTTTCACTACCACTACCACTATTATTGCTACTGTTAACACAACATCACCACTGCCACCACTACATTTACCACCACTGGCACCACCACCACTACTACTGCCACCACCACATCTAGGAACAACACTTAAATTTACATGGACTTTCACCACCATTACTATTGCTACTGTTAACACCACACCATCACCACTACCACCACCACACCTAATAACGCCACTTAATTTACAAATTTCATCACCACCACTACTACTGCTACTCTTAACACCATGCCATCACCGCCATCATCACTCAGTCACCACCATAAGTTCCTCATTACCCCAGCAGTAATACAGTCATCACCCCTCCTGCATCCCCCATCACCACCCTCATCACAGCATCGCCACCGCACGCAGATACGAAAAGCGGGTCGGATCATTCATATTAATGGAGAAATGGTCTGTTGGTGCCTCCATTCCCCCCAATTATGCGCGACCTGGTTACTGGGGACGGTGGGGACGAAGACGAGGAGAGAAAGTGCGCTGGTGGGAAAGGTACTGACTGGGAGAGAGGGAAATGATATAAGAATAAATGGTGGTTTAGAAGAGGGAGAATGAATGAAGGGAAATACTTTGAAAAGGAGAGGGATAAAAGTTTTTTTTTTTTTGCAATCTTTTTTTTTATAATCTTAAGATAGTTTCCATAAGAGAGAAATAGAAAAAAGAGATAAAGGAGAGGAGGAAAGAAGTAAGGAAAGTACAATGAAAAGGAGAGGGGGAAAAGTAGTTAATTATTTCGCTGTCTTTCTTGTACTTTTTTTTTTTATTCTAGAACAGTCTCCACTTCTCAAAGCTTCATGTTTCGCCGGGACTCTTACTTTGTGCTATGTATTTTCGAGTGTGCAAATATTTAGCGTTAACCGGAAAATTAAACACTTTTCACCGCTACGAACATTATAAACAGTTACAAGAAAAGTTATCATTGCCACTAATACATGATGATATATCCACGATGCTGGAAGCGAATGCAGACTTATATCTAACAATTCGGGAGCTGAAATGTTCTTTTTATTGCCTCTTCTCTGTTTGGCGAATACAGACCGGCTCATACGCACACACACACACACACACACACACACACACACACACACACACACACACACACACACTACAATTAAGACGTACAGCCATCTCAAATCTTTATTAGAAAAAACAAATAACCAAGAAAAATATAAGGAAGATCTGTGAATTCTTTCCACATTAGACTGCCAATGCTAAGATAACGAAGCAAAAATATAGGCACAAAAATACATCTAGTAGTTTTTCGTTCCGCTCTTGGTATGTCCCACTCACACGATCTGAGAATTTAGAGAAAGGATGACAAGTGGCTGAAATAAAAGACAAGGCATTGGTGAACGTAAAGGAAGGTTGGTAATGAGCATTTGATGATGTCCTTCACGAAGGCCAAAAAACGTGGCCTTGGAAATAACGAGATCGGAAAAACACGACGAAGAAAAAGGGAAAAAATAAAATGAGAAGGAAAACTGGAAAGGAGAGGAATCAGAAAGAAGAAGATAACAGGAGGAGAACTAACAATAGCAACACAGAAAGAGAACGTCAAAGAGAACGGAGGAGACAAAGAAGACGAAAAGAGAAGACCAGAAATAAAACCTGAAGGTTCTAAAAGAAGAAAGCAAGAATGGAGAAAACAAAGAGAAGGAGAGAGAAAGAAACAAAGAAAGAAAAAAAGAAAGAAAAAGAAAGAAAGAGAAAGAAAGAGAGAAGACGAAAAGAAGACTGAAAATAGAAACAGATAAAGGAAAAGGAAAACAATAAGAAAAATAAGAACAAACAGAAACGAAATAGAGAAGACGAACAAGGAAGAGAGAGAGAGAAGAGAAGAGAAGAATAAACAATAAACACCAAGAGACAGATAGATATACAGTATAGAACACCATGTAGTTTTTATTTTCTTTTTCCACGTAAGAGTCGCTATGGCAAAGGGCAACAAAAAAAGACACACTGAAGGCACCAGTCGTCGAAAGAGTACAGTTCAAAAAGATTATTAAAAAAAAAAAATCTGGAGTCACTTGAAACGTAAATTAAAAACCCATTAAAGATGCCAGGAACGAAAATCAGTATAGCCCAAAAAAGGATTATCAAAAAAAAACTGTGAGAAGTGTCTAGGAACCTTCCTTCTCTAGCACGAAATACCTTTATTCCGCATTAACTTGAACGCTGAAGGGAGGAGACGTGAGGTGGGTTGGGTAGCTGAGGCGAGGAGGCGAGGAGGTGAGGCAGGCACGGGGGCGGAGGCAGCTTCATAGGGGATGCGGCGAGGCAGGTGGGTAAGGGAATGCATAATGTATTTGGTATCAGGTATTGGATGTACACCACCACCACTACCACCACCACCACCACCACCACCACCACCGTCACTTCAGAGTCACACTAGTTTATTTGCTGGTGATTCCGAGGCTTGTGCGGGTTTTTTCGTATGGGATGGTGGAATGGAAGGAGGAAGATATATGGATATGAGCAAATAGTGTGGATATGAGTCTCTCTCTCTCTCTCTCTCTCTCTCTCTCTCTCTCTCTCTCTCTCTCTCTCTCTCTCTCTCTGTGTGTGTGTGTGTGTGTGTGTGTGTGTGTGTGTGTGTGTGTGTGTGTGTGTGAGCGCGTGCAATTAAAGAGATGCACTAAATGAATGAAATTGCTTTCTTGTTACTGAGAGAGAGAGAGAGAGAGAGAGAGAGAGAGAGAGAGAGAGAGAGAGAGAGAGAGAGAGAGAGAGAGAGAGAGAGAGAGAGAGAGAGGTGGGGGAGTGACGCAGGATGGTTAATTGATGCCATTAACAAATTATTTCGCAAACATTATGGCGTCACGATGCAGGTGACGCATGATAATGATGATGATGGTAATGATAATAATAATAATAATAATAATAATAATAATAATAATAATAATAATAATAATAGTAATAATAATAGTAATAATAATAATACATGTATGAAATGAATTGTCAAGTTATAAACTTACTTTTTCTCTTTCCTTTTTTCTTTTTTTTTATTCTTCTTCCTTTTTCATCCCGTCCTACTCCCTGTTTCCACTTCCTTTCTTTTCTCTCGTTCGTCATCCTTTATCCTTCCAGTGTCCTCCTCCTCCTCCTCCTCTTCCTCCTCCTCCTCCTCCTCCTCCTCCTACTCCTCCTCCTCCTCCTCCTCCTCTTCCTCTTCCTCCTCCTCCTCCTCCTCCTGTGTGTCTCTTTCGCGTTTTATTGATCTTTCTCCGTGTTTCTTTCATTTCCTCTCTCTCTCTCTCTCTCTCTCTCTCTCTCTCTCTCTCTCTCTCTCTCTCTCTCTCTCTCTCTCTCTCTCTCTCTCTCTCTCTCTCTCTCTCTCTCTCTCGCTCTTCCTCATTTGATCAAATAATGAAAATACATTCAACAGTAAATAAAATTCCTCATCGTTGATTTCCTCTTGGCAGTATTTCCGGAAAGGGGAAATTCTCTCTCTCTCTCTCTCTCTCTCTCTCTCTCTCTCTCTCTCTCTCTCTCTCTCTCTCTCTCTCTCTCTCTCTCTCTCTCTCTCTCTCTCTCTCTCTCTCTCTCTCTCTCTCTCTCTCTCTCTCTCTCTCTCTCTCTCTCTCTCTCTCTCTGTATGTGTGTGTACCTAGGTATCTATCTATTTATCTATTTGTATCTATCTATCTATCCATCTATCCATTGATCTAGTCGTTTGTGTGTCTTTCCATCTGCCTGTCTGCGTATCTATCTTTCTGTCTGCCTGTATGTATGTATGTATGTATGTATGTATGTATGTATGTATTCATATATGTATGCACGTATGTATGACTGTGTGTGTGTCTGTGTCTCCCTCTGTCTCTCTTTGCATACTTCTCAGCATTCAGGGGTTCCTGTCGCCAATCCATAGTTCTCAGTCACTGTGACTTGCTCGCTTCGTCTTCCGCTGAACGCAAGCCAAACTTCTTTCATCCCCCGCGTATGAAAAGTTACCCAGGCAAGGAACTGACTTAGCCCTTTCTCCCTTTGCCTTCTCCTCCCTTATCAGAAAAAAAGGTAGGAGAATATTGCAAAGATTACGAAAGGTACGTTGTATATCTTGAAATCTCAGGTATTATATTTTTTTTATTTTTATTTATTTTTTTTTTTTTTGTATCTCATTACTTTTCTATCTTCCTCGAGCGTGATTTTAATGGGTACTGTTCTTTGTGGCTTCCTTCTTTCTCTTTATGTAATATGCCACGTGTCTTCCTTGTTTTCGTGATGCATTGCGTAGCTTCCTTGTATTTCTTTTTTTTTTTATGTCATTACTTTTCATCTTTCAAGCGTGACTTTAAAGGGGTTCTGTTATATTCTTCGTGGCTTCCTCCTCTCTGTAATATGACACGTGCCTTTCTTGTTTCTATGATACAGTACATGGGGTTCCGTTCTATCCCCCTCACGCTCTCTCTCTCTCTCTCTCTCTCTCTCTCTCTCTCTCTCTCTCTCTCTCTCTCTCTCTCTCTCTCTCTCTCTCTCTCTCTCTCTCTCTCTCTCTCTCTCTCTCTCTCTCGCGGCACGTTTCCCCCATTAGTCGCTCTTCACGCATCTAATAGTACTAGCAGTTTTGGAAAGTCTAACCTCATTAAGTGTTTACGTGGAGTTTAGGAAAGCAATTTTATGTTCATGGCTTCCTGCATCAGAACTGCAACTTTCGGTCAGCTTAATAAAAATTTTCGACCCATCACAAAATTATTGGCGTTCCTGTTTATTCCCGAGAGTTGTGATCGCTCACTTGTTTGCCTTCGCTGACCCCGACCAATTAAGCTTCCCGTAAAAGTGACCTAATATAGAGAAAAATTATCAGGAAAGTGCGATGTTTTTTCTAGTCCACTTTGATGCAGAGTTCAAATTTTGTATGGTATTATTTATTTATTCACTTTGAGCTTCTGCACCTTTCAAAAGTATACGAATTATCGATTAAATCTGTAAAAAGGATCTCTCCGCTTATTTTGTGAACTATTTTTTTTTGTAGTACATTGAAATATTAAGGAAAGCGTACAAGTTCATATTCATTAAACATCCTTTCCTTTCTTTTTTTGGATGAAAAGCACATATTTACTAAATGACCTTGGTTTTGATGTCCTCGTGCAATAAACCGTGTGTCGGAGTCAAGCAATATGAAAAAAAAATTAAATGAAGCTTTTCAGACATTTACTATTCATTTGATGGCGTCCTGTATCTTTTATTGTGTGAGTGTATTACAAAGATCCGTGTCCTTAAACGCTTCTTTCATTCACAGGACTTCCTTCAAAGGCCACATATGATCTAGCTGTTTCTCATACGTGCTACATCCACTTCATGATGCAGGGCTCTTGTTAAAACATCAATAGAAAAAAATCTTAAAACACCACTATTAACTTCTGCAAGAGGCTGTTGAGAGAAAAGACAGAAACACCGAAGAGCTTAAGAAAGATCCGGAGCAGTGGTTTTGTTCACGATTTCAGATCTGAGTGTTACACAATTACGTCTAGTCTTCCTGCTTAGCTTGTCTCCTCACCGCTTTACGCTTTTAAAACATTTCTCAAAATTTATTTACTTGCATTTCAGTACAGACTTCACTTAGTTTCTCCTCGCGGCCAATGTTGACACCTATTCTTCTTTGTTATATATATTAGTGTCTTAGAAGAGAAAGGAACCATCTCAGTCTCCCTGGCACCTCGTCCATTCACTGTTTGCTCTCTCTCTCTCTCTCTCTCTCTCTCTCTCTCTCTCTCTCTCTCTCTCTCTCTCTCTCTCTCTCTCTCTCTCTCTCTCTCTCTCTCTCTCTCTCTCTGCTAGCCTTACAAATCTTGGCCACTCTCCCGCCGTGCTTGTATCAACTCCTTGTCTCCTTAAGTATGATGAACGCGCCCTAGCTCACCTGTGCTATTCGCCGCCCATCCCTCGTGTTTTATTGTCCTCGGGGTGTTTTGGGCAGGACCCGCCAGCAGAATTTACACCCTCGTGACGGGTTAAAGTAAATGTGTGTGTGTGTGTGTGTGTGTGTGTGTGTGTGTGTGTGTGTGTGTGTGTGTGTGTGAGTGCAGGAGGGCAGGCGTGGAGGAGAAGACTACAGATGCTGCTCTTTCTTTACCTGTGTACTCGTCTCTGTTTCTTTCATTGCGTTACTGATTGAGTATTGACGCATTCACTGGGGGAAAAAAATGTGTTGTTTCATCTTCGCTAATCTCTAATTTTGGATAATCTCTTGACTCTATTCTTCAGGGACTGGCACCTTCAGCTGTTCTCTTTCTTTCAACAGTTTCATAGCCCTTGCTCAGAGCCCTCTTCCATAAAAAAGAAGCAAAACAAAACATGGATAATCACGTTTAGTAATCAGAGCTGACCTAGAAGTAACGGGTACAAGTTTGACAATAGTTTTATAAAGATATACGAGGAAACTGAATCACAAGTGGAGTGGTAGATGACTGGGATAGTCGTAACATTAGCTATCAGGATTTACCTAGAAGTAACGGTTTTAAGCATGACAAAGGTAGATTTTAAAGGGAGATACGAAGGAAACTATCATCAGAAAGAGTGGTAGAAGACTGGGATACACATAAACTCAGTACGGTAATCAGGTTGTTAGTGCCGACTCAATAGCGAGCTTTAAAAGATTCCCTGAGTTTATGGATAGTTGATAAAAGAATATACGTAGGCATGTTTTATACAGGGATCGTCTCGTGTAGCGCTCCTGGCTTCTTGTAACGTTCCTTATTTTTTTCGTATTCCCATCTTTAGTTCCCCGCTTCGCCATATCCTCCAGGGCCTCCACTCCTGTATGCTTTGTCTCATAAGTAGAGGTGAAATTATGTCTTTCCTGCCCATGTGTCTCGCCGGGCTATCTAGATATATTTTGTCCTGGTCTTGCTGTTCCTGTCCTCTTTCTCTCCTTCCCTCAGTCACCCATGTGAGAATAACAGTTTCCATTCCTCCTCTTCTTAACCTGACCCAGAAATTTCAGCGACCGAGTATTTTCCCTGACAATTTTGTTCTCGTTCTCTAATCATATTTCGAGATAATTCAACTATGGTCTATTTAATGTATCAATTATGTTCTCTTTCTTTAATCATATTTAACACTTTTATCACTTTTTATACAGAAGGAAGCCTGTCGAAAGCACTAAAATGAGAAAAATGCTCGTTAATTTACAGCTCTCACTTTAAAAAAAATAATAAATGAGAAAATAAAAACTAAAACATGGAAAAGAAACCAAAATATTACCCACTTTCCTTCATGTCATGTCTCAACACTTCTCTTCTGAAGCAGCAACTCGAATGTAAAATCACAAGACGGACGAGAAAAAAACTATCATGCTTCTGCTTTGCCCAGATTGTAATGCAAATAAATGCTCATGTCTAATAATGCTTCCTGTTGAGTTATTTAGGAGACAAACCCGTGGAAAAGTGTCCAAGTTGATTGTAATATATTATGCAAACACGTATCAATTTGACTTTTTTTTTAATCCAGGCGCTGCAAAAAAGTATTCGTGCTGTTTATCATAGTGTTCTTTTTTATTTACTATTTTTTTTTAAGATTAGTATTTAAAATCTAATCTCTCTCTCTCTCTCTCTCTCTCTCTCTCTCTCTCTCTCTCTCTCTCTCTCTCTCTCTCTCTCTCTCTCTCTCTCTCTCTCTCTCTCTCTCGCAATCAAGCTATCAATTCCAATAACAATAGTAATAATAATAATAATAATAATAATAAT
>NC_087155.1:33130055-33152555 GCF_035594125.1 Scylla paramamosain | reverse complement strand
GCAGGAGAGCCCTCGAGGTGGCTGCGGCGGCCCTGCATCGCCCTGAGAGGCCTCCAGGGAGATTGGGCCGCCTTCACTCGCCCCTAACGGCCACACTCAAGCTGGCCCGGGATGTCTGAGGTTGTAGCCTGACGATTCATCTCTCTCTCTCTCTCTCTCTCTCTCTCTCTCTCTCTCTCTCTCTCTCTCTCTCTCTCTCTCTCTCTCTCTCTCTTGTGTAAAGTTCGCCCACACGGAATTAATGCTCTCCGCCGTATTCCTAAGAAACAAAACTGTTGGTTATGTATAGGTCACATGCCCTCCATAATCTTCCCGAGCGACCTGGTGACCTTGGAATACATTAACAAGTCAGTTTCTGGGCGGCGCGGATCGGAATGGCGGGCGGCGCGCGGTAAGAAGAGTCGGTGGACGGCGCGAGGATCCCGGGTGATTGCTGGTAACTGAGGCGATGATCCTCTCCCGCTGATGAGGCAATTGTGGACCTCAATCCTGCGATTTACTCGAGGCCTCAGGAGAAGCGAGGGCGGCGTGAGGAGGTGATGACGTGCCCTGATCGTCGAGGGAAAGACTGATGCATCTTTAGTTTGTAAGTGATCGAGGAGTGAATCTGAGAAGAAGGCAGGAGGTCCCATGAGGTCCCTTCAGCGGCCGCCACCTGAGTCATGGCGGAGTGCTGGTAGAGTGAAGGTACTTTGAATAATGAGGGCTGAGTCTGGTAATGCGCTTTCCTATACGAGTAGGAGTGAATTAAGAATATTATGGATTTCAACGATTAGATGATGATGTGTTCGTGTGTGAGCAGAGTATAGGAAGTATTAAGTGGTGGTAGGGTGATGATGGGAGTGAAGGCGTTTTGCATATTGAGGTTACAGTGAGGTAATGCATTTGCTTGTGCGTGTTATGAATTTTAACGATTAGATGAAGCAGTGTTTGTGTGTGAGCATAGAGTATCAAAATTTGCGAGGATTATATGAGGTCGTGTGTTTATGCGTGCGTGCAGGAACATGGTAAAGATATTATGATTTTCGGGGATTAAATGAAGTAGTGGCTTTGTGTGTGCGTGCAGGGATAAAGCAAGAATATTATAAACTTCAAGGATTTAGTGAGTTAGTGCGCTTACGTTTCACGTGAAGGAAAAACCGCGAAAAAACAGAAAAGCAAAGCGGGCCGAGAATTCGTAAAAAAAAAAAAAAAAAAAGTAAATAAATAAATAAAAAATAAAAACTCTTAACTTCCCTGGTTATCTTGACGGCGAAGCGTAGCGACTTTCCACCGTCGATTTAGGGCCACAGAACCTTGGAATTAGGGTGACATTTTTCCGATATGGCAGTGAAAAACAGAGACATGGGAGGGGAGGAAGGGAGGGCGTCCGGGAAGATGAAGAATGAGGGAGCGCGCCGGGCAGGAAGAGACCACCACTTAGGAAAGATTATTGTGAAGGTCGATAAAGGTGTGACGTGACGAGGTTTAGAGGTACTTAGGCTGCTTGATCGTGGCGGCCAGAAGCGGTTATGTGAGTGTATGTGTTAACTGTCATGCGTATTCCTGTATCGGGCAAGACTAGAGGAATAATCACCGTCAATGCTTACTGAGGTTGCTGGATCGTTGCCTGGGGGAGCAGTCATGTAAGCGTCTATGTGTTAATTGACACGTGTTCTGTATCGAGCAAAGCTGAATGAATAATCGTTATCATTACATAACTGTCTTCTGCTTCAGCTATATTTCTTAATCACGACTTGCATTTATATCAAGCTAATAAATAAAACTGTACTTCGACAGTCCGTAGAATTTCAAAGTTTTCAAGAAGGTAACGACATTTGATTTTTCTGAAGTTAAAACTACAAAATTAAATAGTAAGGTATTTTTACTACTTATCATTATGAATATCCATGGCAGATCATCAAGGGGGAAACCATAAGAGTTGAGTCTCCCATTTATGTAAAAAAATAACAAAAGAAAACGTGAAAAAAAAAAGGAGTAGAAAAGGGCTCTTCGGATTCTTCAGTAATGAAAGTTATACTAATTTCTGGAAATAAGAACATGATAAAGGGAAAGCAGGGAGAGAAAGAGAGGTGGTGAAGGGTGGAGAGAAACTGTACGTGGTGAGTAGTGGAGGAGAACACGGGGATGGAAGGGAGTGGAAGGTTGAGAGTTAGTGGTGAAAGATGGATGTGGGCTGTGGGTGGGTGGAGAAGGAATGTTTGTAACGGTGGATGAAGGATGTAAGTGGCTGGTGAGATAGAAACCAGATGGAAAAAAGGAAAAAACAACGCACAAGAGAAGATAAGAAAACACAAGATAACACATGAAAATAAAGGCAATGTGATGGCAAAAACGGATTATACTGCATATTAAGGAGGTAAATGAGAGAGAGAGAGAGAGAGAGAGAGAGAGAGAGAGAGAGAGGAGAGAGAGAGAGAGAGAGAGAGAGAGAGAGAGAGAGAGAGAGAGAGAGCGCGTAACAGCCAGGTGGAGGAAGCACATTAGCGAGGTGAAGCAGGAAAGCCAGACCGTAGGTAATAATTAGAAAGACTGTGCGTGCTGCGGCAAAATGCTCCCAAGTTTAAATGAGAAATGCCTCTGAAATTATGATGGAGAGAGACTTCACTGACAGTAAAGGAAATTCATGGACCAGACAACCGACACAAACTCACCCTCGGAGATATAAAAGAGTAATGAAGCCGCCCACACCATCACCAACCATACGTGGGTCCTCTCATCGGGGAATTATTGCCATCACCCTAAATTGTCCCCATTCAACCTCGATTATAATTTAAGGGAACCAGCTGAATGACGAGGGAGCGAAAGAGGAGAAGGGCAGGACGCTAAAAAAATTAAGTAATGACATATTTAAAGCTGTTCGGAGGGGGTGCCTGCTTAGTAATTTACCCAGATTCATGACGACATACCCAGGGGCGGAGGCGCAAAGAGGAGGTGCGTCCCCTATGAGGCTCGCTGCGCCACTGAAGTAAGCGAAAAATTTTATTGTTGTTGAATTAAGCGAACCTCATCCGAAGCGGTGCAGTCATGTGCCTTGGCGGTCTGTCTGTCTGTCTGTCTGAAGCCGCAGCAGTGGGCCGAAGCCAATTAGAGAACGTCCCGTCTCTGATAAGGGAGAGACAGGGCGAGTCCATCCTTCGTCGGCGATACAATTTGCGTCGCCATTGAGAGCGTCGTTAGCAGCTTGAAAAGAAAGGAAGAGTGACGTTTCGTGATGGGCGAACCGAGACGGCGAGACGACCGCCAGAGGGAAAAGAGAAACCGCCAAGACAAAGCAAATAATGAAAAGGAAAGGCGAAGATGTGGACTGGATGGAGGGAGAGAGGCGGAATGCAGGAGTCATGGCAGGAGGGAAGGACTCGTGGCGGTAGAGAATTATGGGGTAGGAATTGAAGGGCATAAGGAAGTAAGGATCCACACTCGTATTACTCCACTCAGTCAGCAAGTAGTGTTATCTTTTTTTTTTTTTAGAATGACCTTCGTTTTGTTTTTTTTCTTTGCGTTGTGGCATAAGAAACCTACAGAAAAATTAAAATGAGGACATAAACAATTGGAGCGTTTTGAAGCAATAGAAGGAGCAGGTGGATTAGTAGTAACAGTAGTAGTATAGTAGTAGTAGTAATAGTTGTAGTAGTAGTAATAGTAGTAGTAGTAGTAGTAGTAGCAAAAATGAGGAAGAGGAGTAGGAGAAAAAGAAAAGGAGGGATTCTAGTAATAACAAAGGTAACAGTAGCAGAAGTAGTAACAGCCGTACCAGCAGCAGCAACAGCAGAAGCAGCAGTATAGTAGGCAAAAGTAGCATTATAATCTTAATATGAGTACAGTAACAGCAATAAAAGTAACAACAGCAACAGTAATAAATACACAGTGTTAACAATAAAAGCTATATACCACTCATCGTAGTAGCAAAAATAATAATCCAATCACTCCTGCCTTCCCTCCCTCTGTCCATCCATCCATCCAAACCATCCAGTCATTCCATTCACTCCCTCACACTTCAGAGCCCCACACAAACAACCCTGAATCCCAAACGCTTACTCACTTAACAACACAGACGTCGGTATCTTCTTTAACTAACCTTTCACTTTTTGTCAATCATGTACATCTTTTAAGGCATTTTTTTCTACTACATTCTCTTCAATACGTACTTCTCTAGCTTAGCAAAAGATTAAATTGACCTCAGACTACTTTCTTTCCTTTACGTCCATTCAAACAATTTACCACGGTGATGTCAGCGTTAACAGCGGAGTGAAAGGGTTAACAATAGTCATTCGCCGTACAGTATGAAGAGGGAACAATATATAAAAGACCTCAATCACAAACAATCTTCCACTTTTAAACCACAAGTGAACGGGAGGCAGGAGTCTGTAATACATTGTCTTTTTGCTTTTTTTTCTTTCCCTCTCTTTTTTTCCTCCCCTATCCACCAAAAGGGCTGCGACTAGAGAGCTATATATATACTCTATTAAAGAGGAGCAGCTGGCGGGCGGCTTGCGGGCGTGACGAGTGGACGCGCCCTCATAAGCTATAGGAAAGAGAGAGAGGGAGGGGGAGGGAGAGGGAGAGGGAGAGGAGAGAGGCAGAGGGTAAAGGTAAAAAATTCACATTTCAATAAATCCTTTTTAATTCGGTAAATCTTTCTTCGTGGATCTCTCTCTCTCTCTCTCTCTCTCTCTCTCTCTCTCTCTCTCTCTCTCTCTCTCTCTCTCTCTCTCTCTCTCTCTCTCTCTCTCTCTCTCTGTCGAAACGTACCTTTAACACTGGTTTCTCTCTCCTCTATCTCTTCCTCTTCCTCTTTTCCATCCCTCTCCTCGCCTCCAGTTCTCTCTTTTCACCTTCACTCCCCCTTCCGCTTCCCCTCTCCCCACCTCAATCCCCCTTCAGTCCTTTTTCTCTCGTGCTTTCCCCTCCCTTGCGTTCCCTTCCCCTTTCTCCTCCTCCTCCTCCTCCTCCTCCTCCTCCTCCTCCTCCTCCTCCTCCTCCTCCTCCTCCTCCTCCCTCCCCCTTCTTCCTGCGGTCTGGAGCTTGGAGTCTACAACGAAGTCTTTCACGCAGTTCGATAAAGCCGATCAAATTTCTGACAACTTTTTGGGAGTGAACTGTAAAGAGGATTTTGCTTGAGAAGTTCCATTGTTTCCGAGGAATGCAAGGAAAGGGGTGCCGGCAGAGGGAGGAGGGGAGCAGGAGTGGGTGGTGGTTGAGGGAGCCTTTGTGGAGAGCAGAGAACACGGTGAATTTTTTTTTTCTCTCTCTCTCACTGTTTCTCTCTTTCTCTCACTGTTTGTTATTGTTTTCTCGTACTCTCTCTCTCTCTCTCTCTCTCTCTCTCTCTCTCTCTCTCTCTCTCTCTCTCTCTCTCTCTCTCTCTCTCTCTCATGTACACTTTCTTACTCCCCATTTTTTTTTTTTTTCGTCTTTCTTCAGTGACTCGGCGGTTCTTAAGGTTCCCGGCAGCGTTCACTCCCCCTAGGAACGCTTTTCTGCCGTTCTGTATCTAATTCTCTTTCTCTATTACATTTTTTTTATGAGTGATGGTTGGTCAAAGGTACAAAAACTAAGAAAATAATAGGTAAGATTCGATATTTCAAAAAATGGGGAGATTTTTTTTTTTTTTCATAGCAGAGGTCAATTTTGTTCCGTTGTTCTCCTGCAGCAGTTCAAGTCGTAGGAAATTGAAAAGCAGGGAGCGAAGATGAATTTTGCAGAGTGCATCATTCGCTCTTCATAGTCACTCTTCATAGTCACCATCGACTCTCTCTCTCTTTCACTTTCCAACGAGTAACCTCACTTTTTCTTTTTTTTTTCCATCCGATCCTTCACTTTCACTTTCTCTTTCCCTCTCTCTATCACTCGGGTTCACTCACCTCTCACTTTCATGTTCATGCTCGCAACACTCTACCCTCTCACTTTTCATCAAATAACGGCACTTTTTTATCTCTCTCTCTATCTGATCCGCCATTTTCACTTTTAATCATCATCTCTAACATTCAGTTTTACCTTCTCACCTCACACTCCCCACAGGTCTTATTCCCCTCTGCCTTACCCTTCATTCTCTTTTCTCTCCTTTCCTCTCCCCACTCGAGTTCCTTCCCGAGTCTCGTCCTCCACGACCCTCTCTCCCACATTTCCTTCCGTCATTGGCATTCGTGGCCCCAATTCCAACGAGAAACAGCTTTTAAACGGTGTTGATACGTGTATGCCTTTATGTTCTTGCCCTCTATTTTATCTTTATTGTCTTTTTGCTTTATCATTATTTTCTTTTTTTGTTTCCGTACATTTAAGGCACTTCATAATTTTGATTTTTTTTTTTTTTTAAGGAACTAGTGGCTTCAATGGACCTTTTTATCTTTTTTTTTTTTTCTGTGAATTTTGTTGGTCATTGGATCCGAGTCAATCATACATAAAAAGGAGAATTTAAGAAGAATATTTGGAGTCTGTTAATAGTTTTCTCACGTTAAAGGTACGTATTTTGAATTAGGTTTCAGAGAGAGAGAGAGAGAGGATTCTACTTCTTAATTTATCTTATATCGTTTTCTTTGAAATTATGAAATGGCGTTTTTCTTTTTCGCAATGAGGAATGAAAGAGGAGTAGGAGGAGGAGCAGAAAAGCCAAGTAAAGAAAAAGAAGATGAGATGGAAGAACGGGAGAAAGAGATGAGATAGAACAAAGGAAGGGCAAAGTGGAAAGGAAAGTCACAGAAGAAGGAAAAGGACTGAAAGAACGAAAAAAAAGAAAGAAAGAAAGAAAGAACGAAAAAGAAAAGAAAAAAGAAAGAGAAGAAAAGCTCATACGAGTAAAAGCAACAAGAAGAAAGGAAGAAGAAGAAGAACGTGGAGGAAGAAAAGGAGAGAAGACGTACGAGGAGGAAATGAAGCAGGAGGAGAAGGAAATTAAAAAGCCTCTTACGGAAAGGTTGAAAAAAAAGGAAAAGCAAGAGAAAAAGAATCAACGAGAGAGAAAAGATGGCGGACGTGGAGGTTATGGAAGGAGATGCCAATTTGTTTTTACATCATTTTTTTTTCTTTTTTTTTCTCGGTTTTTTTTCCTTCATTTTGTGTTAACTCGCCTGTGGAAAAGCGTCTTAGAAACACACTGCTCTCTCTCTCTCTCTCTCTCTCTCTCTCTCTCTCTCTCTCTCTCTCTCTCTCTCTCTCTCTCTCTCTCTCTCTCTCTCTCTCTCTCTCCCAGAATGGCCTTCAATTCGCCTTCACACGAACAAAATATATATAAAAAAAAAAAAATAGAAAAAAATTTGCGTGTCCTTACCCAGCAACTTTGAAGCAGCTGGTTGAGGGAAGCCAAGAGGAGGCAGCGCAAAAAGAACGGCAAAAATGAGAGAGAGAGAGAGAGAGAGAGAGAGAGAGAGAGAGAGAGAGAGAGAGAGAGAGAGAGAGAGAGAGAGAGAGAAATAAAGGGGGGGAGGGAAAGATTGAAGTAAAGTTAAGAGGTGTTAGGGTTGGAAAATTTAAAGCATGAAAATGGAGCGCAGGAAAGGAATAGGAAAACTGATGATAAGGAAGGAGAGAAGGAAAAAAAAACGGGAAAAAAGATGTGAATGAACGTTGGGAGAAAGGAAAGGAAGGTGTAAGGGAAGAGAGAGAGAGAGAGAGAGAGAGAGAGAGAGAGAGAGAGAGAGAGAGAGAGGGAAATGTGTGATGATATAGAAAATGGAACATGTGAAATAAGCTAGAAAGTGAGGGAGAGGGAAGGTAAGTGCAAGAGAGAGAGAGAGAGAGAGAGAGAGAGAGAGAGAGAGAGAGAGAGAGATTTAAGCTGCCACCGCTGAAGAAAGATTTGAGTCGGGAAGCTCGTAGAGAATATTTTGCGTTGTCAATACAGTTTATTTTATAGGTGATTAAGGAAGGCAGTAAAGAAAGAACATCGTTGGAAGGGTCGAAGGGAGACGAGTGAGCGGCGCCGACAGTAACAGGAGGGTGGACGACCCGTGGCTGTCGACAGAGTGAAGGGAGGAAACCTGGGAGTGAGTGCTGACGAGGGAGTGAAGGGAATCAGAGTGGAAAAAATTAGTTTGAGTGTCCTTGGTATAGAAAACCGGAGAATGAGAGAGAGTGAAAAAAAAAAAAGTGTGTGTCTTAAGTATACGCAGAGTGAAGGAAATCAGAGAATGAAAAGGACCAGAGTGAGTTTGCTGGCTAGGGGGCGAAGAGAATCAGAGGAAAGAATCAGAGTGAGTGTTCTTAGATTTGAGTGAAGGAAATAAGAGACAAAGTCAGAGAGCGAAGAAGACCAGAGGGAGTGTGATACCTATAAGAGAATCGAAGTGAAGGAAACCAAAATGAACCAAAGTCCTGTGTAAAGAGTAAAGAGAATCAGATTGAGTGTGCTGAGTTTAATGTGAACAAAATCAGTCAGAAAATAAAAAGAATTATGGTGAGAGTGCCACATATAAAGCAGAGAGTCAGCGTGTGTGTGTCCCAAGTGTAAGGAGAAAGAAAAAGTTAGTTTGCTACACATGCGAGAGGAGACTGCTGCCGCTGCTGTTGTTTTTCCTCGGCGAATCTTTTTGTCGACCCTGGGAGGCGCCGGTGATGGTTCCCACGGGTACAGTTTGCGCCTAATTTACGACTAACTTCGATGTTTTGTAAAAGCCACGTGGAAGTCTTGATTGGAGGCCGAGGTTCCCTGTCATTGAGGAGTGTGACATATGGACGGGTGGGTGTTTGTGTTTGTTGGTGATCAGTGAAGGAGTGGAGGAAAACATAAGAATAGGAGAAGAGCAGAGATAGAATGAATTACGGAGGTTACTGAAGACACGGAAGGAAAACAGAAAACAGCCTGAAAACAAGCAAGTGAACTGTAAAAGGGTGTTTACGACGTCAACGGAACCGATCACTTATCCAGAAACTGCAGATTGTGAGGATCAAAGGGTCTGTCACAGCGGCACGATGATTAACGATCAGGAAAGTAAAAGCATGATGAAGCAAGGCGCCGCGAGGAGGTTGAGGGAGCCGCTCCGGATCTGGTGAATGCCTCGCCCTCATCGGGACAGCCCACGCCAGCCGCTACAGTTTTCCCTTCGTGATTAAGTCGTCGCGGGAAACTGTGTTCTGAGGGGCGTGTAGAAACAGTCGGCCACAAAGAGATGCAGCAAGAAGACAAAGTAGAGGAGGGAAGAGGGAGCTTAGAAGTGGGAATAAGAAAGGCCCGCGAATAACCCCGAGAGCACTACTGCCTCCCGCGAACAATGGCAGACCCTTCGCGGCACTCAAGTACTTGCAATGTGGTTGAGTGCTGGCCGCCATTCAGGAAGGCACCGAGGCAATGGCAGGAGGAAGAAGAAGGGACATTTTTATTGCCTATGCGCGCCTTCAGGAGCAATCACGGCCACCTCCAATGGTCGGACGGAGGGAGCGGTGAGTGGCGCAGTAATAATAAGCGTGTCGATAAGATAATGACAACAATGCTGACAATAACATCTTGACGCCCTTATAAAAGGTGACAGAGTAGCGCGGCTATATCGAACCATTATGGTCTTTTTTGTAATGCTGGTAGTCAATATTGTGAGCGTGCACATGACAGCGTGTATATGAGTCCCGTAGTGGCGCTGATATATATATAGCAAACAAGGGAGAGAGACACAGGGAGGCATGCAGGGTTAGGGAAGACGACAGGGGCGAGGAGAGGAGAGTGCAGGGGGTGCGTGGCTGGCTGGGACTGGTGGGCGAGAAGGCGGGAGGGAAGGAAGGCAGGCAACGTCATCATCGCCTCATTATTGGTGTTTGTCCGCGTTCAGTGATGCCTCGAGGGCGCGTCCACCACACCCACTCTGCCCGCCTGGTGACGCGTGATGCTGCTGCTCCTGTCTGCTGCCCCTCCCGCTAATCTCCCTCGTGCTCTGCCGCCGCCACGCAACGCAGGAAAGGTTAACAGCTGCCCCACGCACGCACACTAAAGGGTCAACACCGCGCTTACATCTAACAACAACTGAAAAGTCAACATCACGTTTACACATCAGGAAAAAGAAAAAAAAGTTCAGTCTCGTCTCTACATACAGTGAACGTAGAAATGTAAACACGCGCACAACAAAAAAGAAAAAAAATAGTCAAGTTTTATAAGCACGTGAAAAAAAAATCATAAAATACATGTTTTATCAAAAGGTTGTCCTACAAGAGCTTTTATTATGTTTTTTTTTCTTTTTTGCCCACCCGCTTATAAAAAAAACACATACTCGTTTATATTATACCGTAATATTCCTCTTTGTGTGTGTGTGTGTGTGTGTGTGTGTGTGTATGTATGTATGTGTGTGTGTGTGTCTAGACGAGGGCGAAATGAAACCAATTGTTCATGAGTTACGGAAGATTAAATTAGCGGGCTGCGATTATGTTTAGGTGTTTTAAGTGTTCCAGTTGTTTATTTAGGTAGTGTTTTTCTTGTGTCTGTATAGTTCAGTTGATGGCTTACGGTTTTATTATTCATTCATGGATAACAGTTGGTCTGTGTATTTTTTCAAGTTGTATTTTATTTAATTAACTTGCTTTTTTATAGTGTTTTATGATATAGTGTTTTATTTATGATCTTTTGTAACACGTATACTAACTGTGGTCAATAAACTATCTATCTATCTGTGTGCGTGTGCGTGTGTGTGTGCACGCGCGCCACCAAGCTGTAGGTGACATTCAAGGCACTTAATGTATTGGTCTGGACGTAATGATGATGACTGAGTTCCATTTTTATCTTGCCTCCCTCCCTCCTTCCCTCCTTCACCCACCTCTCTCTCTCTCTCTCTCTCTCTCTCTCTCTCTCTCTCTCTCTCTCTCTCTCTCTCTCTCTCTCTCTCTCTCTCTCTCTCTCTGTTTATCTATCTATTTATCCATCTATCTATCTATCTGTCCATCTATCTATCTATCTATCCATCCATCTATCAATCCCTTTATATGAATCCCAAGAGTAGCACTGGAGAAGCGAGTGTCACAGGACGGTGCTTGAACTCCAGTCCCGAAGATCACCAGGCGAGCACGGTCACGGCCTCCTCTGCCTCTTAGTCTTTGCTTCCTGGCGATTACTTCCTCTCTCATCCCTCACACGCACCCTCGTCTCCAAGCTCTACTTAGAATGCTCGTGGCTCGTGTTTTGATTTATAGTATGTGTATATATTCTCTTAACACTACTTGTATGTTTCTGCTTTTCTTTTCTCTCTCTCTCTCTCTCTTTCTTTCTCTCTCTCTCTCTGATCCGATGTCCCTTACCAGTCTTTGTACCTTTATCCCTCCCTCACTTTTTTTTTTATATAACTTTTCTTTAATAAACTAATCAATATGCTAATAAACTACTAATATCGTACATAGATATATCATTCTCGTACACATGTTTCGGTATGCCTTGGTGTCCATCGTATATATGAGTAGGTTATGTAGTAATACTAAAGTCATGTACTCTGTTTAACTGCGTCATTGTAATCTTGCTGAGTGAGGACACGTGAACATAGTAACTCTGCCAGTGACTGATGCTCTCACTCGCTTATTGCTCTACGTATTCCTGTCTTGTCTTGAACTTGCAGCAAATTTACCATTGTTTATTTATAAGATACAAGAGTACCATTACTTATACATAACACTGTACCTTATAATCAAATAAGGGTTTTTAGTAGAAATACAGTGGTTTAGTTTGCTGCACGTTTCAAAACAGGATGAGAATACGTAAACCAATCAGCGGGTGAGAGCAACAGGCGGCGGCAAGTGTTACCGAGTTCGCGTGTCCTACGGCACCAAAACTGCTGACAGAATAGTGAAGCAGAGACCACAGCTGGCCAAATTACTGCGGCAGAATTGGTAAAACAGAGAACGGTCATCCAAACTGAGCCATGGCCTACTCACTCAGCGTCACTGGAGGAAACACAAACCCAGGTTCCTTATTGTTAGGACCTTTTCTTCCCTCCTTTCCTTCAGGCTGGGGAAGGTGGGAGGGAGAGGTGGGCGGGGCACGGCACGGCTACACACCACATCTCACCACCACAAGAGGCAGCTGGTGATGTATGGCCGCCGCCGCAGCAATAGAGAGCTGTTGACCCGCCCAAGGACTGGTTCGGCTGCCGTTTAGAGAGGCACCGTGGCTCTTCCCAACCCGAGCCTCAATCCTGGGCCATCTTACCTGTGGGAGAGAGACGAGGGTTAGTGGTCGGGTGCAGGTGGCCTGTGTATCGGCGATAGGGCAAATTTATGTATCGATAGAGACGAAATGCGGAAAAAGTGGCTCAGGATCACGGCGAGGGGTGAAGATTTATGGCAAGGCGGGATATACAGTACCGGGAGGCCGCGTTCTTACCCAGCACGACCACCGGAAAAAGAAGAGTTGATAGCGGAATTCTTTGATTGGTGTGTGTGTGTGTGTGTGTGTGTGTGTGTGTATGTGTTTTTAGCTTTTCTATGGGCGAGCGTCCAGGCGGCGGCGAGTGGCGGGAAGACATTAGTGACGGAGACAGTGAGGGATGATACCATTAGTTGTAGCCTGAGATGCACACACACACACACACACACACACACACACACACACACACACACACACACACACACACACACACACACACACACACCTCGTTCCCCACCGCCCACCCCGTCCTCCAAACACCAACGCAAACATATGTTCTCTTCTTCTTAAAGAGAGAGAAAAGAAAGAGCATCACCTCGCTTTTCTCTTTCACGTCGACAAACAAGCTTCATTTTAGGTCCCAAAGGCTTCACTGCGTTTACACTTCTTTCTTCCGTATCTCATGAACAATTGGTTTCATTTCGCCCTCGTCTAGACACACAAACACACACACACACACACACACACACACACACACACACACACACACACACACACACACACACACACACACACACACACACATCATTGCCCCTATCCATCTCTCGCACTCACACAAACACACACCATTCCTCCTCCTCCTCCTCCTCCTCCTCCTCCACCCTGTGAGGAACTGATGAGGCAAGAGACACATCTGCTACCACCTCTGACCCTTAAGGAGGGAACTCGCGCATCTAGTACACGTAAACAGCACCTTTATTGCGTCCCTACCTTCCATTCTATAATCACTTCTTATCTCTGTTCCTTTTTCTCTATCTTTTTTTTTTTATCTTTAACTTTTACTTTCTTCACCCATCTACATTTTTGTTTTCTTTATTCGTCTATTTGTATCGTGTGTATTATTTTTATCCTTTGTTTATCCACATATGTTCTTTATTTATCCTATTTTCCTATCTACTCTCCATTTTGTCTTTTAACTATGCTTATCTTATTCATTCTTCATTAATGGTTTTCTTTCATCTTTCGTTTCTGTTCCTTTTCGACGCCCTTTGCCTCCCGTCCGTTTTCTTCCTTGCCCTCCCTTCCTCTGTATATTTGTCGATTCTTATCTTCTCTACTGTTTATATTATCTATTCTTCACTGAACCTTTTCCTCCATCTTTCGTTTCTGCGTATTTTTTTCCCCCGTCTGTTGCCTCTCGTCCTTTTTTTTTTTTCTGGGTCTCCTTTCTTATCTTCCGTTTATCTTATCCATTTTTCATTGGTGCTTTTCTTTTCCCTTTCATCTGTATTCCTTCTATCCACCCGGTGCCTCTCTTCCTTTTCTTTCTAGCTCTCCCTCTCTATCTTTCGTGTTTCTTCCTTTCCCCGCTCTTTATCTCCACGTCTTTTTCTCTCTAACTCTCTTGTATCTTTCATCTCTTCTCCTTTTCTCCCTGCCCGTTGCCTCCCGTCCTTTTCTTTCTACCTCTCCCTTCCTCTGTATCCCGTTCTCCTCATCTCTTCATCCAGCTCCTCGTCCCCCTCACTGTCGGCTCAGTACAGTCTGATCCTTTACGAGACAAGACACTTCTTTGGTTGCTCGCGGCTCGTATAGAGAGCAACAGTGACCACCTTAAGACACACACACACACACACACACACACACACAGAGAGAGAACATGCAGCAATAAACAGGGACTCTTGCACCTCTCTCTTCGTTTTTTGTTTGTTTTTTTTTCTTGTTGTTGTTGTTGTTGTTGTTGTTGTTGTAGTTGTCCTCCTCCTCTTTCTCTCCCTTCTCACTTTCCTCCTCCTCCTCCTCCTCCTCCTCCTCCTCCTCCTCGCCTGAGTATGCTCGTCTGTTTCTCTCACTGTATATTAAACTGCATAGTCCTCACAAATAGCACCATAAGGACCAACACGTCTGCTGTGATGTTTTTCCTTTGTGTTCCTTTACAAGTCTCCAGCTGTTTATTCTTTCTTTACGTTCCCCCTCCTCCTCCTCATCTTGCCCTTCCTCCTCCTCCTCCTCCTCCTCCTCCTCCTCCTCCTCCTCTAAGCGACGCAGGAGACAACATAGAGCAAGGAAGACACTTTTGGGATCCTCAGAGTCCCATAACAAGCTCGATATTCTCGCCCTCAGACCTCACAGTTGCCGCCAAATGCTTGCCCGACCTGCACGCGACTCAGCCCTCCTGCACCTCCTTCCCTCCCTCCCTCCCTCCCTCTCCCTTTCCTATACCGCCAGGGTTCACTTTCTTCCTTCCTTCTTTTCCCACTGTTTCAACCCTCCTGTTCCTTCATTTCCTTCAATCTTTCTTTGTGTCTTTGCGTTTACTTCCTTCCTTCACTCCTTCTCTCCTTCTGTCTCAACCCTATTGCGCCTACACGTCTCTCTCTCTCTCTCTCTCTCTCTCTCTCTCTCTCTCTCTCTCTCTCTCTCTCTCTCTCTCTCTCTTATACCTCTGCGTTCACTTCCTTTCCTTCTTCTCTTCTTTCGCCCCTCTCCCTCAGTTACATATGGTTCAGTTCACTTTTCTTTCCCATTTTCTGCCTTCCCTCCTCCTCTCCTTCTTTCTCGTTTACATTTGGTGCAGTCCTGTCTCACTCTCACCTATTTCTTTTCCCTTCCCTCTCTTCTACCTTCTCGTTAGTTTTTTTCCCTTCTTCCCCACCTATCATTCTCCTTCCTCCCTTCCTTTCCTTGCTTTACCATGTCTTTCTCTCCCTCTCTTCTTTGCTTCCTTTCCTTTTACCTTATCGTTTCTTCCTCCCCTTATCTGTATTGTCCGTTCTTTCCTCTCCCTCCTCTCTAGTCCGTGTCTGTCCCTCTTCTTTTCCTTTAGTCATGTCTCCTTCGTCATCTCGTCCCTTCCTTCTTCCCTGCTGCTTCTCTTCGCATCCTCGTCTCTCCCCTCGTGTGTCCCTCCTTTCTGCCACCTTCTGTCAGCTTCTCACGCCTCCTCCAGTCCCTGCGTCCTCCCAAGACAAGACCTCGTCCATTCAGACCCACATACCGAGGAAACAAAAGCGTGTTTCTGTTACTGTTTATCTGAAGACCTCGAGTGTTGGTCTTCCTCCGTTACGCTGTTTCTCAAGGTTTTTTTTAAGGTTTTTCTACGCGTTTGTGCGTTTTTTTTTTTTTTATTGACGACTTTTTATCCGTTAATTGTATGCAAATTCGCAGCTATACATGCATACAGTCGTTCTCACTTGAAAGTTGTGTGTATATGCAATATGTATACAGTAGGTATACGAAATCTATGAGATCAGTAATTTATATTAATGTATAGTAATGTTCTTCATGCGTACACACACACACACACACACACACACACACACACACACACACACACACACACACACACACACACACAGACAGACTACACCAGAACCAATCACCAAACCCAAAGTACAGGTATGTAATTCATTAATCCATGTCAAATACTTCTTACTGCTGCCGACGATAATAGTAATGATGATAAAAAAAAATCAATCAATAAGAAAAGACTGAATGGAGAGCGGTAGGTAATGGTCCTAACAAGGAAGGTCAACAACCTGCTGATTGGTCACAGGAAAGGAAATTCTAGATAGAAGGTAACATGATTAGGACAGGACGGGGAGGAAGAGAAGGAAGATGAAGAACGAGGCTTAGCGAACGAATGGGGAATTGAAGGAAAGGGAGAAAGATAACAAATATTGAAGGGAGGACAAAGCTTAGAGCATGAGTGAGGAAGTGAATGAAAGGAGAACAAATAACAGATACTTAAAAAGGAGAGGAAGGAAGTTTAAGGAACGGAAGAGGAAGTGAAGGAAAGGAAAAAAATACCTGAGACATTTAAAGGAGTAGGAAGGAAGAGGATTATGAAACGAGGGAGCGAAAAGAGAACAGGAGGGAGGAAAAAATATACTAAAGACATACAAAGGAAGAGGGAAAAAAACAAACCTACGGTACGAAAAAAGGAACTGAAGGAAGGGAAAAAACACTGAAGACATATAAAGAGGAGGAAAAAGGAATCCCGGAAAGCGAAAATAGAAGTGAAGGTAAGGAAAAATACTTAAGACTTATAAGCGATTTAAGACGATTGAGTAGGAGGAGGGACGAGGAAGGAGGAGCAAGAGGATGAGACGAAATGGGAAGTTATAAATGTGATTAAGCTTTGATGAAAGGAAGAACGAGTATTGAGGAAGCGGACGAGACCGAAAGAAGAATAAAAGGAATAAACGGACATGTAAAGGCGTGATGGAAAGGAAGGAGGAAGAGGAGGAGACACCAACAAAGGAGGGGAAGGAGTGGAAAGAAGAGAGAGGAGCCGCGCAAACTCCGCCGACCACAAGCAACAAAAGAAGACGAGGAGAAAGAAAGGGAAAGAAAGGAAAACAAATATTTGAGTCAGCGTCCCGGCTAATGGATGAAACATTTCCGCTTCTCCGATTGGCCGCAACGAACAGCCGACCTCCGTTTTCATTCTTATTTTTATCTTTTTTTTTTTATCTTTTTTTTTTTTATGTCGCGCCGTCACTCTTCTCCGGAAAGTCAGGGCAGCGAGGGGAAGCCCGGCGCGAGGAGCGAGGAGTGGGTGAGGGTGACGAGGGGGCGGAGCACAGGCTGGCTTCAGAATACGATCACGAGGCGAGTAGACCCCGAAAAATATAGATTGTGTCTACGCCTGGGAAACGTGGACAGATTTTCGCCGCCCCAAAGCTTCCAGTCCCATTCAGTTAAGTCTCTTTCTTTTCGCTGTAAAAAACAGTAATCCATTGCGAACCGGCCACCACCACCACCACCACCACCACGCAGCCGCGCCTGCCGCCGGGGGCCTCTCAACCCTGGGGCGAGGCCGTGGGCGATGGGGCACCTGCGTACCCTGGCGGCGACGGCTGCGGCGGCGCTGACATGATTTTACAGCTGAGTTCGTTGGGTGGTACGTCATATCGTCTGGAGGGGAAAGGAGAGTGAAGGAAAACGTAAAATTTATCATCGCGTCTAGGTTGGGAAAGATGGCCGCAAGAAGAGAGTGTAACATAGTCTGCACCCCTTCGGCTCTCCCAGTTCATTAAGTTGGTCCCTTCCTCTCCCCTTCCCTCACTATTTTCCTTCCCTCTGGCGACTCCTACGCCTCCCCGTCCTCGCTGTAGCAACACCGACTCTATATTTCAAGACTTTGACTCGAGAGAACTTAATGACTTAGCGACAGTCACTCAGCAAGCAAGGAAGACACAAAGCTTATGTTTCTTTGAAGGGAAGACGTAGGTATTAGCAGCGGCCCGTCTTTAATATGCGAAGTGAGCAAAGTTTATGTCCTTGATAGGCTTGCATGAACCAGGGAGAATAAAATGCTCCTCGTAACTTTTGCGCCCGAGTAAATACGGATAATCCCTGAGGAGAGAGTTAGTGGCCCGGGAAGGAGTGGACGTGATGAGGTGAGGCGAGATAGAGAGCACTGCAGGACGAGTTACCCGCGAGAAGCAGGCGAGGGTGTTTCGTTACCAGGATTTGAGGGCCTCGCTTTGCCTCAGCCGCGGGTCACAAGGAGCGTGGGGGCGAGGGAAGGAGGGAGAGAAGAAAACAGGAGAGGGAAGAAAGGCAGAAGGAGACAGATTATGTTGATGAGGAGAATGACGAAAATGCTACACACACACACACACACACACACACACACACACACACACACACACACACACATTCCTCGTCCTACCTTGCTGCATTTCCATCTTCCAAACAAATCCCTCAGCAGGTCTCCCTTCTCTTCACTCACCACTCCCTTCACTGCACTGAGGTATCTTCGCTTCCACCCTCACAAATCCTTGCATTCTTACGTCCCAAACGTCTTCTATTCGTCCTGCGCGGCGCATGTATAAGAAACGACAAAACCGCAGCGTCAGTGTACCCGATGCCTGACACTTTTGAGAGAGTAAACATGCTTTCTTTTCATCGTGTTTGGTGATCAGAAAAGAAGCTAAACAACGGAAGAAGGATGGGACAGCAGGTGAGTCTGAGGAGGAAGCAGATGACAAACACTAGCGGAAAGGTGCGGAGCGAAAGGATGCAGGGGACGGATGGATGGTAAAGTTTGCACCCGCGGTTGTTTGAAGTTGGATGTCGTGTTGAACAATCAGCTCCAGTCGAGGGAAGAGAGAGAAAGGAAGAGAAAGAAAAGAAGTCAGCTCCAGTCGAGGAAAGAGGAGCAAAGAAAGAAAGGGAAATGGAAGAAGTTAGAGGAAACGTACATCATGTGGATTAAAATGAAAGAAAAAGAAAAGAAAAGAAAGACATTGCAGGAAAGAACGCTGTAAGCAGGAAGCGTAGTTGGCAAACCGAGAAATATGAAATAAAAAAGTTTCCTAAGAAAATAAAACGAGACCAATACCCAAAAGAGAGAGAGAGAGAGAGAGAGAGAGAGAGAGAGAGAGAGAGAGAGAGAGAGAGAGAGAGGGAGAAAGTACAAAAAAAAGGGGTGGCTTGTAACCCAAGAATCTGATCGGTGTCTGAGTTATTTAGCCAACTTGAGATGATCGATGCGAGCCTTTTTCATAATACCTTACAGTCCCAGAGAGAGAGAGAGAGAGAGAGAGAGAGAGAGAGAGAGAGAGAGAGAGAGAGAGAGAGAGAGAGAGAGAGAGAGGAAACCAATAAGCCAATGAACACAATTACAAAACCTCGAATACTGCATTTACATAGATAGTGCAAGACCTCGAGTTCATGGCGTCTGGAGACTCGTGACTGCCCGGAGCTGCTCAGACAACGATCCTCGCCCGTGCATCTCTTCCTGCGGTGCCTGTGAGCGTCCAGGGAGCCGCAATGAGATAGACGGAAAGGCATCTGATTAGGAAATTAGACATGGGTGAAGGCAAGCTGTTCGGTGGCGTGTGCGGATACGTATACTCGAGAAATCAAGGGTTTTAGGGTAACAAGAAGATGTGGAACGGTGCGAGTGGAGATTTTGTGACATGTGAGTGTAAGACCGGACAGAGGCTTCTTATCTACAAGTGATAGTAATTGAGATTGTGTGGGAGTTCTTTCGAAAGTGTATAGACGGTTGTACTCAAGAAATCAAGGGTTTTCTTGGGCAGATCAAGTAGACGCGAATATAGATTTCATGGCATGTGTGTGTGAGTGAGGTGGGACAGAGGCTTCTTATCTAAGGCGATCGTAACTGTTTGTGTGTGTGTGTGTGTGTGTGTGTGTGTGTGTGTGTGTGTGTGTGTGTGTGTGTGGAAGCAATTTGGGCGATTGTGCGGACGCGTGTACTCAAGAAATTACGGATTTTAAGGGAATAAAAGACGTGCCACGGTACGATTGGATATTTCGTGAGTGTGAGTGACGCGGGAAAAAAGACTTCTTATTTGAGACAATTGTTACTGTGTGTTTGCTTGAACTTTTTTTCCGTTTTGTGGTAAAGTAACAGTATTTGTGTGTGTGCTCAATCTTTTTCTCTGCTTGTGATGAAATATTAGCAACAGGAGGATGAAAATTAAGGGGTTGAAAAGAGAACGCTGAAGATAAGGATGCTAAGGATGCAACACAGTAGTAAATTAATGGGAAGATGAAATAATTAGCCGATGGTAAAAATAACTTCAGAGAGAAAAGATGAAGAGGAGAGAAAAGCGGACAGGATTGGAGGAGGAGAAAAAGAAGAAAAATCAAGTAAAAATATATAAAACGTACAAGATTGAATAAGGAAAGGGTTAAAGGAGACAAGAAAGAGGAGGAGGAAAAGAGGGATAAGAAAAAAAGACAAAATATCAGGAAAATCAAGATACATAACACACAATAAAGATAGAAAATATACTCGATGACAGAAAAAGAAATTAAAAAAAAGCTTCATACCTCCTCTCAGCTTTACGACAATTCTCACCTTTGCAATTGTCGTTTTCTTTTATTCTTTTATTTAAGGGGATACTTTTTTATTCGGACATTTTCATCCCGAGACGCGCCTGAGAGAACCCTGACCTAACAAACCCAGGGACAGTCTTACCCCCACTGCACCTTTTTTAGACTCTTTGTATTTGTCTTCTGCGCGTTTCATTCTCCTTTGTTACCTCGCATTTATTTAGTCTTTTTTTTTTTATCTTTGTAACCTTCAATTCTTTTGTTTTTTTTATTTGATATGATTTTTTTTTGTTTGTTTTGTACTACATGTGTGTGGTATTCTCTTTTTTTCTGTTCCTTTATCAGTTTTTCTTTTTTTACCTCTTTTTTGTGTTTTTGTATGTTTTTTTCTTCTGGTTATTTTTTTTTCATGCCGTACTTGTTTGTTTCTTTCTTTCTTTTTTTTCATTTCCTTGGTCTCTCTCTCTCTCTCTCTCTCTCTCTCTCTCTCTCTCTCTCTCTCTCTCTCTCTCTCTCTCTCTTTCCGGTTTCTTTTTCTCGTGTCCTACAACTTTGTTCTCCATTTTTCGGTCAGTTAATTCCCCTAATTGCCTTCGTCTTCTTATTTATCTTTGTTCTTCCTTTCGTTTTCTTTGTAGATCTGAACTACTTCTATTCGTTGTTTTTTTTAATAAGTAGGACCAGTCTCTCTCTCTCTCTCTCTCTCTCTCTCTCTCTCTCTCTCTCTCTCTCTCTCTCTCTCTCTCTCTCTCTCTCTCTCATCACCACCTCCACCGCCACCATAAACAACTTTCACTGCAAGTTTCACGTCTTCCCATCCATTATCTACCTTTCCTCTTACTTCTCTTCCTTCCCAGTCCTCCTTGCACGGGAAAGAAGTCGGAGGAGGAGGGAGAAAATTAGCGGAGCGCCACACACACAACTCGAGAGCGGTAATCTTGTCACTAGTTGTTGGTCACCCATCCAAGTACTAACCGGACCCAGCGTTGCTTAACCTCGCTGATCGAAGGAGACGCGATGTACTCACTTACTGTCTTATTAAGGAGTAAGGGGCAAGACCAAAGGGAAATATGGCAGGTAAGACTGGAGAGTTCGGAAGGGAAAATGTGTTAGGTGAGAAAATAAAGGGAGGGACAGAAATAGGGGGAAAAAAAAGGGAAAGGAAAGAAAAAAAGGGAAGACAAGGAAAGGCAAGGAGGAGAAAGATAGGAAGCAAGTAAAAAAGAAAAGAGAGGGAAATGCTAGGAAAATGTTTTGTGTGGGGGGAGGGATAGAGAATATGGTAAGGGAAAAAAAGAGAGAAGAGGAAAGGAAAAAAAAGGGGAAGACAAGGAAAGGCAGGGAGTTGGAAAAGAAAAAGTTAAAAAAAGAGAGGAAATAAGTTACGAAAGGTGTGCAGTGGTGTGTGTGTGTGTGTGTGTGTGTGTGTGTGTGTGTGTGTGTGTGTGTGTGTGTGTGTGTGTGTGTGTGTGTGTGTGTCTACCTATCTGTTTGTCTGTCTTTCTATCTATGTCTCTGATTCTCCCGGGAAGATTAACTTCTTGGCTTCTTAGTAGTTTCAGAAGCTTTCCATCAATAAATCCAAGAGTTAAAATAAAAATAAATTAAAAGATAAAAAAAAATTAAACATTTCACAACCTCAACAAAAATTCCATTAGTATCTCGTGTAGAAACATTCCCTCAATTCTATTCCATTTTCTTTTTATGATATTACTCTCCTTCATTCACCTTTCACATGTTCGCTTTTATTCTATCCCTTTACTCTTCCTGGAGCTTACAGTAGTCTCTCATTTCTTTCAATTCCGGTCATTCGCTTGATCCCGTACACCGCGCATATCCCTCTGTCGCTCTCCACTGGATGCAGAGACGAGAGGATAAACCCGGATGAACGTGAGGATTTTGTTAAGTGAGAGAGAGAGAGAGAGAGAGAGAGAGAGAGAGAGAGAGAGAGAGAGAGAGAGAGAGAGAGAGAGATTACAGTTGGCAATATAGTTTTATGCAAAGATGTAAAGTTAGGAATGTATGTAGATTTGTAAACCTGATGTACTCATAGAGAGAGAGAGAGAGAGAGAGAGAGAGAGAGAGAGAGAGAGAGAGAGAGAGAGAGAGAGGTTATGGTTAGAAATATAGTTTTATCTAAAAGGTGCGAGGCTAGAAATGTAGGTTTGTGCAGAGATAACTTTTCAACTTTGTGTAAATTGAAATGTAGTTTTTCAGTCGTCTATTTGAGGCATCTGGCTGTAAGACTAATGGAAAGAGAGAGAGAGAGAGAGAGAGAGAGAGAGAGAGAGAGAGAGAGAGAGAGAGAGAGAGAGAGAGAGAGAGGACGGTTATGTATGCGAGAGGAGGAAATGAATACAAGTAGATTTAGACAGATCTAGACACACTCGTAGAGAAGGACCGAGGACTAGAGACGAGGA
>NC_087155.1:33110055-33125055 GCF_035594125.1 Scylla paramamosain | reverse complement strand
ATTCCGCCTACTCCCTCCATCATATCTCCTCCCTCGTGCTATTAACTATTTCTCCTCCTCCTCGTCCTTGTCCTCGTCCTCGTCCTCGTTCTCTTCGTCCTCACCCCGTCCCTTTCCATCCATCCCGTCACTTCTCGTCCTCCACCTTCTCGTCCTCGCTCGCTTCAGGAAGGAACCCCTCCACAATAAACATCGCTGGCCACAAGGAGTCTGAATAAAGATTGAAGAAGACAAGAGTGACATTACGAGAAAGGGACAGAGGGAGGAGTGAGGTTGTGAAGTGTCCTCTGGGTTGTCCTCTCTCTCGCTCTCTCTCTCTCTCTCTCTCTCTCTCTCTCTCTCTCTCTCTCTCTCTCTCTCTCTCTCTCTCTCTCTCTCTCTCTCTCTCTTTCTCTCTCTCTGTCTCCAAGTGTATTTTTGTCATTCATTTTTTTCTTTTCTTTTCTTGTTTTTTTCTTTTATTCTTTCTATTTTTAACGGGGAAGAAAGGGTACAAACTCCATGTAACTTCTTTTTCACTTTTCCTTCACTTTTCTTGTTTTCTTCTTCTTCTTCTTCTTCTTCTTCCTGTTTTTTTTTTCTAGTCTTCCTGCATCTCTTCTTTTTTCTCTCGTTATTTCCTCTTTTTTTCTTCTTCCTCATCCTCATGTTTTTTTTTTCTAGTTCTCCTCCATCTCTCCTTTTCTCGTTATTTTCTTCTTCGTCTTCTTCCTTCGCCTTCTCTTCCAGTCCTCTTCTTTTCTTTTTCTTTTTCTTCTTCCTTTCCTCCTTTTTGTCGTTTCTTCTTTTTCTTGTTCTCTTCTATTTGTGTCTCCTCTTTCTCCTCCTCTTCTTCTCTCTGCTTTTCCGGCCCTCCTTCATTTCTTCTTTTTCCTTTTCTCCTTTTTCTTCTTCTTCTATCCCTTTCTCCTCCTCCTTCTCCTCCTCATCCTCCTCATCCTCCTGCAGCGGACTGGGTTCCTCCTTCAGGTCTTAGCTTACGAAGGAGACTCCCTAGTGACGCCTTATGTGTTTGCGGTGAGGTTAATGTGTCGTATTTCATGCATGGGTGTGACGGCTTCCCCCACTCCCATCCCCACATCCGCACTGTGACGAAGGCAGTGCGCGATACGGTTATGGATGTGGATAGGTGGATGTCACGGTGGTTGTAGTGGATTTGGTGTACTTGGAGGAGATTGGGTTGCGGGATTTTGTATTGCGTCGTCGTGCTTAAGTGGTGATTATCGTACGTATGTTGTTATTTGTTTTGTTTTTGTGTTGAGTGTGTAAGGGTAAGGGAGGTGTGTGTGTGTGTGTGTGTGTGTGTGTGTGTGTGTGTGTCCATATATGCATCTGTACGCAGTATGCATAATATAATGTTTCTCTCTCTCTCTCTCTCTCTCTCTCTCTCTCTCTCTCTCTCTCTCTCTCTCTCTCTCTCTCTCTCTCTCTCTCTCTCTCTCTCCTCATGACACAGGAAATGCGAGTGGTCATGTCGTTAGCATTAAGTTGCAGTGTCACGTGCCAGGGTTTATTACTCGTCTTCCTTTGTGTTTCTTCGTTGTTATGCATCATGCTGTTGATCACGTATGCTGGGGACCGTGAATGGAGGTCTTTTTTACTTGCCTCTTCTCGTGAGTCTTGTCCTTAGTGTGAGTGTTACTACATATAAATGGCATACCCACGGTTAGTAGTTGAGGCAAGTAGTACCTGGTTCACTGTACTGTGTTTAGTTTCTTTCCTCTTTACTATGAAGTCCTCTCGTATGTTTGTCTTGTTTTGTGAAGAGGCTGTCAGTGGGTCGGAGGACTCAAGATGAAGGGAAAGGGAAGATTTAGTGAACATGAGTGTAGTAAAGTTGTTCGACTTTTAAACACAACTGTACATGGGTATTTTTGTTGCTGTTGCTTCTTTTATTAATACTGTGATGCTGCTGCTATTGCTGTTACGACTATTATTACTACTACTACTTTTACTGCTGTGTTAGCGTGGTGGTGGTATGCTGGTGATAGTGTTGGTGTGGTGGCTGCATAGTGTGGCTCTGCTGGAGAGATGGTGGCATGGTGGTGGTAAGGAATGGCGTAGGTTATAATGGTAACTATGGTAATCGTGGTGTTGGTACGATGGTGTGATAGCATGGTGGTGGTGGTGGTGGTGGTGGAGGCAGTGCAAGGCGGCGGCGCAAGCGAGTGACTCTGAGTTTGGAACCTTACGACGACTAGAGAATCTGATTCCCAGTAATCTCATCAAGAGTGAAAATGTGTTTGTGACGTTGAAAGGAGGAAGGCTGCTGTGAAATGTCTTAAGCGTCCTCAAAGAGTTAGACAGCAGGAGATGTGGTGGTAGTAGTAGTAGTAGTAATAGTAGTAGTAGTAGTAGTAGTAGTAGTAGTAGTAGTAGTAGTAGTAGAAGTACTCGTAGTAGTAGTAATAGTAGTAGTAGACGTTGGTCGTTGTTATTACAGCCCCAGTTGCTCTTACTAATCAAAACGTTATTATTAGCACACACACACACACACACACACACCCGCGTAGTGAAGTAGTTAGCACGCTCGGTTCACAACCAAGAAGGCCCGGGTTCGAATCCCGGGGGCGGCGAGGCAAATGGGCGAGCCTCTTAATGTGTAGCCCCTGTTCACCTAGCAGCAAGTAGGTACAGGATGTAACCCGAGGGGTTGTGACCTCGCTGTCCCGGTGTGTGGTGTGTCAGTGGTCTCAGTCGGTCACTATGAGCTCTGAGCTCTTTCCGTAAGGTAACGGCTGGCTGGGTGATCAGCAGACGACCGTAGGTGAATCACACATACAGGCCAATAATACCAGCAGAAGCACTAATAAGGCCAAACAAAATTGCCGGGACGAAGAGGGAGGACGATTCCTTTTCATTACATATTTCCTCAATCAACAAGCGCGGCGCGGAAGGGACGGAAGGCCACACACCAGGAGGAGACGGAGGCCTAAAGAATGAGTGGCCGAGTGGTTCCTTGTCGCTCGTTGGTCACGCGAGGCAAAACACTCCAGTTCCCTGAGAGTTGTCATGGGCCGACCTGGAGATGTGAGTGAGAAACAACCTTATTTTTATTATTTTTTTTTTTTTTTTTTTTCCCTGTGACGTGTTGGGCTTTTGTCATATGTGGCCTGGTAGTTTGTTATTCTCCGGTGATTGGTAGTGGTGTGATGCGCTTTTTGAGAGAGAGAGAGAGAGAGAGAGAGAGAGAGAGAGAGAGAGAGAGAGAGAGAGAGAGAGAGAGAGAGAGTTAGTGAGAGTACATATATTTTACACTTTTTTCTTTCAGCCATAGTCTCAGGGCACAGCTGGGCAGTTATCTAAACTAGAAGACTCGGGAGGAAAAAGACAAAAGGAGTGACAGGAAAGGGACGGTGCTGCCGCCACACGTCTCCTGGTTCCGTCCTCGGGCAACTCACCACAATGCTCCTCCATAAGGCGAATAGGACAACTTATTACGAGTTCTGGGACTCCTGTCTAGAGGGTATTGTCGAGATCTCCCTCGTCTCTGGCCTAGACACGTGAGGCTCCAGGCCTTTTAAAATAAACGTAGTCAGCTTTAACAGAGACCTCCTCTAGGGACACCATCAGCTTTTTTGTTATATTTCCTCTGAATAGTTGGAGAAAGTAAGTCCCCAGCCACACAAAGCTCCTGTCAAATCTTCCATCTAAACCCTCCCTCACCGCCACCCCACAGCGCGGCCCATTTTTAGTGACGTCTCTCCCCCCTTCTTACTGTAAGACCTGAGTGTTTAAGTCTGTCAGGAAACGTGTAAACCGATACACGCGTGAGCGGCGCCGTCTTTTATGTGGGTTGCAGCACAGACTACGTGACGGTGCAGGAAACAAGGCAAGGCTGCACAAATACAGATAATAGTGAAGAAAACACACCGCAAGGAAAGGAAGAGGAAGTTAATGGCCACCCTAATTCCCTGACAATGGTGCTCCTGTCATCATTGCCGGCGTTGGGCAGCAGTATTACCCCCACGAGGCTCTGGCACCTAAACTGTCCCTCTGCTGCAATCCCTCCTTTCCTTGATCGATGACGATATTACCAAGAGAAATCTTTGTAATGATCCTCTTGAAGGCACCAGATGTAATAATCACAGTGAGGCCAAAGATGTCTTTTTTTTTTTTTTTCTTCGGCACTTTTCTGATACCAAAGCCTCGAAGGGAAACCTGAATTATCCAGCGTAAGGAGACTAGATTGTGGCTGGAGGAGATCTTGAAGAGGTGGTGGTAGTACTGTGTCATGGGAGGAGTGGCTATTAGTGCGCTGACTGGCCATAGTACACGTATAGTTACTAGGTTGCATTGCTCACATGGCAGTAGTAGTGACGTAGTGATTCTAGTATAGTGCTAAGGGGCGGTTGTTGTGTAGGTGGTAGTAGGACTGTGGCATAGGGAGGGGTGGGTATTTCTCTGACTGGATCGTTTAGTGCCTGGCTTGCATTACTGACATTTTCTGGCAGCAGTAGAAGTGGCGTAGTGTTTCCAGTATGGTATTAAACAGTGGTAGCTACGTATCAAGCGCAGCACAGTTCCCCCGCCTGGTATTCCTTGTGTAGCAGAACCAAGCCATTACGTCAAACAAGATAAATATTGTACATTTTAATAAATCGTGTGAGTCAATACGCGTGACCGGAAGTTAATTAGTGTGTAACGAAGGAAAAAAAAACGCACATTGCACTACAGATCCTGAAATAAGACTATTCGGTAACGCTACATCAGTAATACTCATTAGGTAAACTTTAAAAATCTATTGAGCATCATTATTCAGGTAGTCTATCAGCAAACATCTATAAAACTGTGGCTTCTAAATTTGATGGAGGTATTATATCAACACACATTGGATTTTTGTGATGCGCTAATCTCAGCTTTGTCTTCCGATAAGAGAGTGATGGGTGAAGTTGGTGAGCCTGCAGGAAACTTCCATTTCAGAGCTGATTCTTTTGTCAGCTTTAGGATCAAGGGGCGTGTAAGCGAGGGGCAGCGAGGGAGGGAGCCGTGTCTGTCAGTCCCCGTCCTCTCTCTGCTCCGTTGTGTGTTTGTCGACGAAAAATAACACACTAACATGGAAAACTTGTCACCTGAGCAGTGCGTCAAGCCCCGCCGTCCTTCACACGACGAAACAACTATGCAAATAATGTGAAATTACTCACGAATTTCTCTTAGTTGTAGCTTCACATGAGAGGAAATATTACCACATTCCCGCAAATTTTCTTGTATTGTTTCCTCCTGTGACGGCCAAGCTCTACTCCCTCAATCCCCCTCTCACTGTGGTCCTCTCCTCTGCGCTGCCCTCCAAATACTCGCTGCCAGGGGAGAGGGGAGGGTTCACGGCGAGTCCCTGAAAAGGCGCTCAGACAGACAGACGCATCCCATCTACAGAACACAGCCCCTCAAGTTTCCGTCGCGAATCAAGCCGCGAGGAATGTTGACATTGTGAAGACCCTCCCCAGCCCCTTTCTCCTGCCAATCGAAATAACTCCGGAGAGAGAGAGAGAGAGAGAGAGAGAGAGAGAGAGAGAGAGAGAGAGAGAGAGAGAGAGATAGTGTGTGTGTGTGTGTGTGTGTGTGTGTGTGTGTGTGTGTGTGTACCAACAGTAGAGTGCGTGTGCGTGTCCTAGTATGCTAATGTCTCACTCGGCCTCGTCAGCTGCTGCCACTCCTTCTTCACTCATGCATTTTTTATAAGTGCCTCTTACTTGACCACTCAAGCATTGCATCCCATCCTTCCTTCCTTCCTTCCTTCACGTCCAGACTGCAACCTTCATTTTCCTTTTTTTTTTTTAACTCGTTCCTTAGCGTACTGGCCCATTTCCATTCCTCTCCTTCACTCTTCTTACCCTCCTTCCCTCCCTCTCCTCCTCCTTCTCCCTCTCGACCTTTCCCATCCAAGTCAAGTGCCCCAGGGAAAGAAATATTGATTGAAGGTAACCTCAAGTTGTTTTTAAGGCTTATAAAAATATTTCGCGCAGGAGTACCTCGATTATTTCATTACTGCGTGTGTTGCCAGCCAGGCCTCCCCAAAGTTACTGTCATTGGGAGTTACTGTCGGTGGAATAAACTCAGATTACGGACGAAGTTTATTGCTAAGCTTGCGCGAAATTGTAGAGAAACTGGTGCTGGAATAGTTGGGCTTCGTGGGCTAATTGAATTCACTCTATACGTGTACCTGAGTTTTAACTGTGCTTTGCTGCAAGATAATGACTGTAAGACTACATTGGAATTTTTTTTTTTTTTTTAGCACTCTTCAGTCTCCGTTTTCAAGTCTCTATAAAAGTAAAAGCTATTTCCTCGTTGTCTCTGTGGATCGCCCGCCTGGCCTTGTTTACTGGATTCGTCAGCACTCCCTTCCTAGCGTCTCTGTAAGGCAGCGGCTCCACGTACTGGCTGACTGCCTGGCTGGAGTAGTACTTTCAAAGGGAGGAAGGGAGAGGAAATATACTTCTGGAAAACTTTTGACGCTGTAATTTAAAGTCAACATGAGAAAGAGAGTTCGCAGATTTACTTTTCATATTCAGATACACACACACACACACACACACACACACACACACACACACACACACACACACACACACACATCGATAGAAGACGAGTAAATGTGTGTGTGTGTGTGTGTGTGTGTGTGGCAAGGCGTGCGCGGCAGCCACCGGTAAGGCGAGGCTGTGATCCTTCTTTGTGGCGGTGTTTGTCCTCGAGAAGCTCCGATGTTTGCCGGAGCTGCGCCCGTTGAAGGCAGAGGTGAGTACGGACTTTTTGTTTGAAAGATTAGACCCTCGGGCGGCCAGCCTGCCTGCCGCGGGTGGTGTTTCGCTAACATAAAAATGCGTAGGTGGAGAAGTTTCCCACGTGTCAGCAGAGAAATGAGGAGTCTAGGTTTCCATTGGTTTCTGTCCTTCAGCAAAGAGAAAATACGGGTGTTTCATCAAATACACACACACACACACACACACACACACACACACACAGTTATACGCAACGTTTATAATCAAAACTACAACGTTGAAATCTTAGACTGGTACAGTTCCACATTCGCGAGGCAAACGTCCCAATGAGATAAGTTCATGCAAAACTAGATAGACCTTTTTATGTAGAAGCCTCCAACGTCCTTGCCCCTCCTGCCTCCGCGTCCTCCTCGCACTAGCCTGCCCCGTATCCTCCACCTGTGACCGCCAGATAGAAGGGGACCAGCAGCTCTCCTGGATGAGCCAGACACCACCATCACCTGGCTTTGCAACTGAAGGGTGTAAAGTTCTTTTTATTATTTCAACGAAGGCTTTACTGACTTGCGCAGTTTTCGTTCATTTGTCATCGCTTCCACCTTTGATATGAGTGAAAATAGATTTGACATAAAAGTTTTGCTGTCCCGATGCATACAGGTGAAAAAAAAAATCGTATTTCTTTGAGTGTAAAATAATAAGTTTATTCTCAGACTCCGAAGCACACCGAGATCAAATAAAAACGGTCGCTGCTGCCGCTCTGGCGAGGTGTAAACTGAGAAGCAGTGGCAATTTTCTATCTGAAACACATTTAACTCGTGAGATATTGAAAATACAAGCATACAGCCGATATTTGAGTCTATAGCTGCAGTAAAGGAAGCCACACCAGGCGTGCTGAGAACCTGTGGATGGATTTTTTTTTTTTTTTTTTTTAGACTTACACGCTTGAAAATAAAAATAAAGAAAACTTAATTATCTGATGTTATCTCTATATCATTACCACGTCAGGCGCAGAGCTACAACACCTCACGCACATCGGAGGACACGCCAGGTGCTGTGAGAAGACAGAGGACGTTTGTTTACATGAGTTGGTCCAACCCTTTCCCTTGCCGTCCCTCGACACCAGCCGCCCACTCACTGTAAACTCCACTCCCCTTCCCCGCATTTCTTTATAATACGTCGTTTACATTGTGCCAGTAACATTTTTCAGGACCTTTGTTTTTATTTGAGTTTGGAGGGTAATGTGCCTTAAAATATACCAACTATACCAACTGTACCAACCTCTCGCAACACTGGTAGGGCGCCACCGACACCACATCCCCAGATGGTAAGGGAACACCTCCGCTCAAGACGCTCTTTTCTCCAACACCTAATTCTATCCTTGGCGGTCTTGTCCTCACGTGAAGGTCCAGTAGGTGAGAGTTCCTCTGGATATAGCGAGATGGTTTTCAAGTGAGGATCTTTTACAATCGCCAGTCCAGTACAACTACTGCTGATGAGTCAGAGGTGGTGATCTAAGGTAAATCTGTAATAGCTTTGGGTACTTGGCGTGTGTTTTGAAGCGTCTATTACCCTTACAAGGACTATTTTCAAAGGCTATATAGGTGACTATCTGATGGGCATTTACAGTCCCCAGTTCAATACTACTACTGCCAATGAATCAGATGAGGTGATTTGAGGAAAATTGGTGATAGTTTAAAAGGATTTCATGAACAGAGAAACCGAGGAGAAAAGTCTGCTAATTTGCCGCTTCCACAAAAAAAAAAAAATTAAACGAAGATTATTCAAAACGGAGGCCAATTTGGTTCAAAATAATGGATGGATGTTCTGAAACGCTTGTTACTCTCAAAAGGACTGTTTTTCAAAGACTACACAGATGATTATTTGAGATCTCCAGGAGGTCTTATTTTACTGATGCCGCAGAATCCTTGTTTAGCTTATAGTCTACTTGTCATCATCATTGAAAATTTCCGTTAAAAGTGGTCGAGAAATGACAACGGGCCTTGCAACCTTCCTTTTCTTTCATTTCCTTCCCTCACATACTGGATCATTCCCATTCCTCCCTTCACTCCTTCCTTCCTCTCCTCCCTCTCCTCCCTCTCCTCCCTCTTGACCTTTCCCATCCCACTCAAGTGCCCCAAGGTAACCTCAGGCTGTTTTTAAGGCTTGTAGGGGTCATCTCATTTTCACGCCTTGATGAAAGAAGCATCCTGGTTTGAAAACAACTATCGCGTCTTATATTCGTGCCTCTTATAAGGTCCTCTTCAGAAGCCTCCCCCACAGCCCACTTAAAATCTGTAATGTAAAAATCTAGTCATAAGTGTTTTTCGTTCATTACCTAAGGCATAAAAACTGAAATACCGCTGCAAGGAATTATTTTCTCCGTCCTGTTTCCGTTCTTGTAATCCTGAGGAGCAATAACCGCTTGCCTTTATTTTTGTCTGTTTCTTATTACGATCCGATACAGTATTACAAATTGGGTACTTCACTCTCTCGTAATCATCAGTAGCAGCAATCTCACACTATTATTTTTTTTTTTCCATGTATCCTTACTATGACTGGATGTTTGAGTGACTGTCATAGAAGAAGTTTGTTATTCTTTGATTTTTTCATTACGATGAGGTACAAGATTACTAATGGGTACTTTACTCTCTCGTAATCCTCAGTAGCAACAACCTCACACCAGTTTTTTTTTTTTTTTTTATGTATTCCTTTTTGCAACTGGATACGGGGGTGACGGCCAATTAGTTTGTTTTTACCTTAGTCCCCATAAGCCAGGATTCTCTCCCCCCCCCAAAAAAAAAGGTCTAAATTAGTGACAAGCTCACCATAGATTTTTGTTTTTCTTTTTCGTATATTTATTCTTCCTATGACCGGATACAGGAGTGACTGTCATATTAGGTTTTTTTTTTATTTTAGTCACCATAAGCCGGAAATAAAAAAAAAAGAGAAAAAGGTCAGTTATCGGCCTAGAAAGTCCACCACTCACCACGGGCACCTTTCTTTATATACCTTACCACGAATGGATACAAGACTGACTATCATAGAAGTAGCTTGTCTTTTTTTTTTATCATTGTCCCCATAAGTCAAGTTTCCAAAAAAGGTCATCATCAGGCGGGAAAGCTCACCATGGAGACCTTATTTGCTTATTCATTCATATATATATTTTTTTTTTATATATATATAGAAAGTTTGTTTTTACCTTAGTCCACATAAGCCAGAATTCAAAAAAGGTCACCCATTAATCGAGAAAACTCAACACTCACCATAGATCCTTTTATTCTTTTTACTTTTATTTTTCTTTTTTTTATTCGTTGACGGGCCTCGGTAACGAGCACACAGGCGGCGACCCTCGCAGGGCAGAGGGAGGGCGATAATAGGGTACGAAACGACAGGTGTTGCGCTTCACCCGGGCTCATATGAAGACTATATATTATCTTTAAGCTAAATAAAATCCATAAAGGTAGAAAATGATAGTGTGTAAAAGCAGTGAAGCATGCAAGGCCAGCCAGGGAGGGAGGGAGAGAGGGAGTGGGTGAGCGCTGGTGCTGGCCTGTATGGTTTTGAACGCCCCACTTCCCCTCACCTTGACACTATTTACCCGTGCAAAGTAAAGGGATCGATTGCCACTATTTCGTATTCAAATACACCTAACGAAACTGGAAAGCATTGCCTAATACTGCATACCTGCTCCGGAAACCAACCAGGTGTGTGTGTGAATGTGTACATCTGCGTGAAGGATATGGGGATAATTTGCAGGGAGCACAGTTCAGTGAGAGGTCTACCTACCTACGTACAGTGAAGTGCCCACGACGCCCACTGGCAAGGCAGGCACAAAGTAGCTCATCTTTAACGCGCGACCCTCTGTTGGTGCCGCCTTTAGTTACCTCTAGACGGACGAGGTCAAATCGGGGGTTAGATCTATCGCAAAGCTGCTTTTATCTTCACCCAGCCCCCATCAGCCAGTGGAAGCCCAAACAGTAATTGCCAGTCTGACTCCCTAAGCCATGTGCTCCCACTCATTCTTGCGAACAAAGCCAGGGAGGCATTTGCTACAAGCCACTATAAGGCAACTAACAGATCGGTCGCCCCAGTTACCGCCAGAAGCTTGCACTCACCTTCCGTCTTCCACCCTCTCGTGCAGCAGAAAAAAAGGAGGAATCTGTGACAGGCAGCGCTCTATACTGCACCTTACATTTCCGGGGTTTGCTATAGGAGCAGCTGAGAGGGAGAGGAAGCAACGCGGAAAACTCCGATAGGAAAGGGATGCAGGGTAGAGGAAGTGCGTTAACAAGGCTATAGAGTGCGGCATTTCTGCAACTCTGGGGTGATGATACGACTAACTGGGAACGCTGTGTTGACAGAGAATACTGGTCTGCCTAAAATAGGATAGGAGGGAGAGCGAGTGAGAAAACTTGTATCCTAGATAATGAATCAGGCAAAAGAGAGAGAGAGAGAGAGAGAGAGAGAGAGAGAGAGAGAGAGAGAGAGAGAGAGAGAGAGAGAGAGAGAGAGAGAGAGAGAGAGAGAGAGAGAGATGCAAGTTTCCTGATAAAGATAGTATTGTTAGTTTATCGCTGCGCTGCAATTACTGACAATCTTTGCGACACCTGCAGGCTATTGTGATAACTCGGTCCACGTTCATGAAGGCACAAGAACACCCAGCACTCAGTTCGAACAAGTGTCTGCCTTATCAGGTTGTCGACACCCACTCACATGGGCTTCCTCTCGTGTCCTGTCCGCCGCTCAATATCTTCCCGGCGGCAGCTCGTGTGGTTAAGTGCCTTGTCGACGCCTGGCCACGACCTCCCTTCTGTCCCTAACCCCCCCACCAGCCTCGCTTTACGTGTCGTTCTCGCGCTCGACGACTGCCCGTGCCGTCATAACTACGATCGTCTCTATCTCCTACGTATATTTCACTGCCTTTGCTCAGTGATACAACCTCCATTTCTTTTTTTCCCTGGAGTCTCATTCGTCATCCGCCCTTTACGTCTCAGTTTCTTGGCCACGCTGCAATGTTACAGCCTCCATCTCGTGTCTGTTTGTTGTCTTTGATCACCACTGTCATACTGAGTGTTGTGGCCAGAGCTGAACTGGGTTACCACCCGCCAAAGTTGCTGGTATGCGAGGTGAAGGTCTGTTAGGAAATGGAACTTGAAGTGACGTGACTTAGAACTTGTCAATGATCGGAGTGGTGAAGTAAATAAGAAGGTATTATTACTGATGTCTTTTTTTTTTATATTTTCTCTTTTCCGTGAAATTTAATGTTATTGCAATTTCCTTGTCAAATTAATGCAGTTTTAATGTCGATTAGTCTTACTCAAAGTTGAAAAATTTGTTCTTTTCATCCCCTTTTCTTTCATGTAGATACTTGTAAGGATTTTCTGCAGCGCCTTAGTTGCTGTGAACTGTTGCGTATTGTAGTGTAAGGACATAACAGCACATGGCAACACATCACCCCGGCAGACACCCTGATTGCCGCAACCTTTGGGCAGCTCACTCAAAATTAAAGCGCATTAGTATTTCCCTGTGAATAATCTGTGGTGCAATTTCTCTAATGTGCCATATTGCTTTAGGGATCCATAAATTATTCAATCAACTACGAAGTGTCAGGTGGGAATTTTCACCACAAATCGCTTATGCGCTCTCTCTCTCTCTCTCTCTCTCTCTCTCTCTCTCTCTCTCTCTCTCTCTCTCTCTCTCTCTCTCTCTCTCTCTCTCTCTCTCTCTCTCTCTCAACCCATTTCTTCTTTCACACTTTTTTTTTTTTTTGCACACGGTTCATGTTTCCCTTCTACACTATATACTTTCCTCGCATTTTATCCCATAACTCCTTCCAGACATGGTTTTCCTTAGGCTGTCTTTCGCATCTGCAAATTAGATTGAATAAGCGTCAGAGAAGCGAGGAGAGGAAGCTTGAGAGAAGAAACAGCAAATAATGGCGAAAAGAGAAAGGGGAGCCGTTATAAAGGCATATCTCCGCCTACTACTACTACTACTACTACTACTACTACTACTACTACTACTACTATCTTGTCTCGACGTATACCAGGGGGCTGTGTTGGGAAAAGAGCGAACCACCTATAGCCACGGTCATGTTCTCTGCTTCTCTTACGCTAGAGGAACCATCTCAGGCTAAAGAATTGAAGTCTTACTATGATTAGAAGTTGAGTAATAAATAAACAAGTCACCTCTTCTGTGTTTTGCTCTTTCTCTCAGTTTTAAGTTCTCTGATCTAAGAATTTATCATTTGCCAGGTTTTGTAGGAAGAATGTCAATGCATCAGAGGATTTTAGGTTGAGGGAAAATGCAAAAGACAGCAGAAATGAGTATGTCAGGTTACTCGACTTCTAACCGCGATCTGTTGAATAATCTTCTCGTTGCCCAAAAGAAGGGATGTTACAAAGTCAAGTGAATATCTATAAACTGAATGGAAATTTATAGGATTTATGAATTGCTCTATATTAAGACCTCCGGAAAGACCGAGAAGTTGAGGATGTGATGTGTGGAGCTAATTGTCTATACTTATAAATTATCTATTTATGAACTGCATTTTATTAAGACATCCGCAAAGACCGAGAAGCTGGGAACGAAATATATGGAAGTGATTGCCTTTTTTTTAAGCATTTGTACAGTATGACATCACCGCTAAGGGCAACTGTACTATCTTCAAACAGAGGATTGTATTGCAAATAGCAGCGCTGGAAGGGAGAATCTATATTTACTTGCACTGTCTGGAGACTGAAGTGAACTCATCTGCTTGAGTCCATAGCTGATGCAGAGTCATGTTCGTCCCCTCTTGGCCTACACCTGCCAGAGAGTGTTACGTCACACCGCCTAGTCTTTTCTCTGTCGCGGAAGTGGCGTGGATCTATTTATGCCCATGAGCGCCTCGTAGTACAAGGCAGAGTGCGGTCCGGCGGTGCAATGAGCAAGTGAAGTGTATTTGTACTACGGCTGAGAACGAAAAAAAATATATATATTGCATGCCTTGTTCTTTTTCCTCTCACCTGCCTCACACTTCCTACCTACCGCTTTCATGCATTGTCACGCCGCCTGCCTCTCTTCTTCCCCTCTCTTTCGTTTTCGCTCTCGTTCTTCCTCTGTTTTCCCCTCCTCTCTCATCCTCCCTGTGAACCCTCTGAGCCCTTACAGTCTGCCTTTCATATTGCCAGCCTGCCCCCAGCACTCCCTCCCTCGCAGTCCAGTCCTCAATAGAACACCGTTTTTTTTTTTTCAGCCAAAATGCACAAAAAAGGACAGTAACTTCTTTTCCTCCTACGATATACTAACTTTTCTCTTTTTTTTCACCTTTTTCCTTATATGTAATAGCCTTCATACCCATTTGTCACGATAAAAGGAACAAAAACCCACCCTCCGGTCCTCTCCATCACGCAGCAACACCACCACTGCGAGGTTGAGGTGAGGCGCTGCTGCAGAGGGTCGCTGTAGCCTCGGCGACAAGGAAGTGTCCTCAAGGTTGCCGTAGCTGTCCGAAGCTTGTACGCAATGACTTGGTGTGCTTTTCGAGCGATGACTTAACACAGATAATGGCGAGGGAGGGGGGATGGAAGCACACACACACACACACACACACACACGTAGGTGGAGAGCGTTGCAGCTGAAAATCGTGTGGGGAGGTGATTGGTGATGTGAAAAGTTAAAGACAGACAGACAGACAGACAGACAGACAGACAGACAGAGAGAGACGAACAGACGTAACAATAATCAGTTCATTAATAAAGCAGATGCATGACAACCATCAGCATTAATATTTTACCATCACATTTACGTAAAAAAAAAAAAAAAACAACGCATGTACATACTCGTTATTACTTCATTACTTTTCCCCCGGAAGTGACCACGGCATGGAAAACTCAAAGCTACCAAGAGAAAACTCAGAAAACTTCACTTGTGTTTCTTGAATTTACAAAACTTTTTTTCTTTAAATCGAATTGTTGATGCTTCAGACTCTCCCTGCATCGGGCAACCTGTCGAAAGCAGAAAGGTTCTCAAGCGTCCCATTTTAAGGATGGTCAGTAGAGTTCCTTCCAGTGGACTCGAAAGGAACCCCCAAGGGACTTCTCTGCTATTTAATTAACGGAGCTCCTCGCCGATCTGCAGCCAGCGTGGTCATGAACTCACTCTCTTAGTAATCTTGACGGTGCTGTCCGGAGGCTGGTACATTCATTGGACCTTTTTTTATGCCTTTTTTGTTGCCTTTGGCTAGAGTCCCCTCTAACATGAGTAAAAAATCAAAACACAACGCAGTTACTGTATTCCGTAGCTT
>NC_087155.1:33092555-33105055 GCF_035594125.1 Scylla paramamosain | reverse complement strand
ATGACCTTTATTCAGATGAGGAAGGTGCATGGAAGTAACACAAAACAAAAGTAAATATATTGGAAGAGAAGATAAATACTTTATTATAGACGAAATTGAGAAGCTGAGAGAGCCGGTAATACTACTGCTCGAAATGAATACCTTAACATTAATTAACTGTATTAACTGTGCCGGTGATTATGACGAAGCTCAGTGTAACGACAGAGTTATGCGGCTGATTTATGAGTCGCTGTAGCAGTAATGTGGTGGCTCCTCACACATCACCTGACCGCGAACCACCACCACCACCGCGTTTGCCACCATGATTATGTATTCGTAAATCTTCCCATACTCTCTCTCTCTCTCTCTCTCTCTCTCTCTCTCTCTCTCTCTCTCTCTCTCTCTCTCTCTCTCTCTCTACCTTATTACTAGCACTAAATTTAGGCTTCGTAAATATCCTAAATTATGAAGCTTTAAAATATGATGCAAATAAATACTTTTCGCGTCAATATATATATATATATATATATATATATATATATATATATATATATATATATATATATATATATATATATATATATATATATATATATATATATATATATATATATATATATATATATATATATATATATATATATATATATATCGCCATGACTTGCTAGATTAAAACTATAACTGAGCTGGATTCATTATTATTATTATTATTATTATTATTATTATTAATATTATTATTATTATTATTATTATTATTATCGTTGTTGTTATTGTTGTTATTGTTATTATTATCGTTGTTGTTGTTGTTGTTGTTATTATTATTGTTATATTAAACAACATAATGAATAAGCACATTCCTCTCTCTCTCTCTCTCTCTCTCTCTCTCTCTCTCTCTCTCTCTCTCTCTCTCTCTCTCTCTCTAGCAAGGCGTCAGGTTCAGGATTTCATAACATAAAACTAACAAATTACGCACAATAATGATATACTTTATCTTTATTGGAGTATTTTCCTTATGTAACATTTGATTACAGCCTTATCGTTTTTTAAGATCACACACCCTTTTTCAACCTCCCGTGTTAACACTGCACCAGCCTCTCCTCCTTTAACGATCTGAAATGTTGATTATCCTCGTGCTTATGAAAACTATTAAACTTTTTTTTTATTGTAGTTTTCTTGGTGTACCGCAAGACTCAGTAAGGTCTCGCAGTTCCGAGTACAGTGACGTGTATCTTATGTTCTTGTGACGTATTTCGCTTTCAGTCTCTTATTTAGCTTAATGTTCAGCATTTTTGCATTCTTATCCTTATTTGTTAACGATTTCGGAACACTTTAAAAACATTTCTGTGAACGTTGTTGTTGCAAGGGACAAAATTAGACGGGAAAGATTAATCAGAAACTTCTATTAAGCAAAGAAAGCATAGATCTTGAGGAAACCGAATGTCGAAACGAAAAGGATACCTAATAAGTTATTGTGAACAACGGAATTGAAGTCAAATAAAGAATTAAATATTTTTAGAGGGAAAAGAATTGATGCGCACAATCGATGGATGACAGTTGACATTTCGGGTCATGTTGTGAAAAAAGAAACACGATTGCTTCAGAGTACATAAGATAGAGAAGAGTTAATATCCGCATCCTGGAGGCAAAGTAAGATGGCAATGCAAGATGAATGAAGCAGCACTTCCTGTGTATCTCCATTTCTCCAGAGGGTGTCATCACTTTCTTTGTAGGCAATCTGCTAATTACACACACATCCTTTTTTTTTTTCCTGCATGCATTTTTCTTATCCATTGATATATTGGTTAACTGACTGATTTTTTATTCTTGAAGATGCTGCCCCCTATTCCTATGGATCCAAGGATTTTTTCTCAAGGGATATGACCTAAATACCTACCACACTCATTCTTACAAACAGTGATTGGACTAGAAATTAACGCTTCTCCTTTTTGCCAAACACCACCCCTGGAAGAAAGCAGCGTAGTGGTCACTCTAGGTATTGTAAGCTCATCATTGTTATGGGTGGGAAATTATCCACTCCTCAGCTACAATAGTATATTATGAAACACTTCAGAAATGTTAATCTTGTTCATGAGGCTATTCCATGAGAGTGTAAGTTGTTGAAGGGTTACCTAGAAAGCATAGTATTGCTGCATCAAGCTACCCAAAATTGTAATGATGTCAGACAGCTTAAACTTGTATTTGTGTCTTGGAGGGTCCTTGTCAAGCACATGATTTCCACATGTACTGAGTCATCACTATCCTTACAAAAATCTATAATTTCTCAAGTGATCACCATCCACAAAGTTTTGAACCATAATTGTCCTTGTATATATCCATTCACTTTCCCACATTTAAAGAACTACACAATTTTTTTTTCTCTCTCTCTCTCTCTCTCTAGGTCTGCTGACGAGTATCATACCATGCTAAGAGTAACCCATAGCTATGCATGATAGTATTGTCACTTTTCTTGAATCACAGACAAACTTTAGCTATATAAGCTATAGAAGGCATGACTTTATTTCCTGTCAATTTTTCATATCTACAGAATAACAAAATATGAAATTATGAAAAAAACTCAGCAACTTATGAATTTCTCTATTGATTATACCAGAACCAATAGCAGGATTCTAACTGAAAGGTAGATCAATATTTAAAATGCTGTTCAATGTACATACTCTTTATTGATACTACTGAGTTTCAAATTTTCATAGATAAATAACAAATGAAAAATTAATAATCACTATTCATCAAAATTTTACCCATTTTTTTACATTGATACCAAGATCACGCACATCTTCGGTCAGGTCTTCACCAATTGCACATCTGAAAGGGGAAAATTACATGTAAGACCAAGCAGCACACGAAAACATGAAAATGTAAAAAAAAAAAAAAAAATTATCTCTATAACATAAAGGGTCTGTGATTCACTGCAATTTCAGACTGTGCATATCTCCTCAAATACAAATGAAAATACTGTATATCATAAAAACCTGAATAATACTGGAAAGGCTACAGTATGAGAAGAATGTTTGGAAAGGAGCAACCACACACTTCACAGAGTTTATGAATGCTTTAAAATTAATGGGACTCAGTGGTGAACATTACTAATTCACAAACACCATCTCATTAATTCCTCTTTTACATTTTACATATTCTTAAATGACACCATGCATATATAAGAAAACATTAACTAGAGGTAAAGAGAGAGGACCAAGATAAAAAGACTTACCAAGATAACATCACTTGTTTGCAATCCCACCCTCTAGTCTCAGTAACAATTTGCACAACAGTTTATAAGTTAAGCAAAAAAAAAAAAGCCATACACAAGTAAAAGGCAAAGAAAATCTAACCCCAAAAAAAGTATTATGTACCTAGCTTCATAAGTAACATCCTCTATTTCCTGCTTGTTATACAGTACTCCAGCCTGAGCCTTCCAGCGTTCCATGCCATTCCACGCTATCATAATCCCATTGTCTGTGCACAGTTTAGGTGGAGGGCAGAAAAGCCGATATCCAGTATGAGTGCACAGCTTCTGAAGTGCTGCACGTATATACTGGTTACACGCCACGCCACCCGACACAACCTGCAGAGACATGACTGTTTTCATACTGAATGGATTGTGGTTATGGCCTAGTTTGAAGCAGTAGAAGTGTGATGGAGGAAATTCACAAAAACCAGTCATCTGCACTCATATTTCCTGTCAAGAATACAGTTTATATGTGTTATATTTGCATATTAAATGGCCAAGTATTAGAGAAGGAGGAGGTCATACCAGTGTTTGGTTCTCTTCAGGAAGCAGATCCCGTACAGCCACAAATAACATGGCCTTGTGCGTCTGCCTCACCAGGTGTTTGGTGATGGCGTATTGATATGAGGCACAAACATCTTCAACACACGGAAGAACTGTTCCACCTTCAACTTCTGCAAAATACAATTAATTATGTAAAACTAAATCTTTAAATCATCTTCAAGAGACTTTTGTGCTTATGTCCTATGATTATAAGACTGTGTTTACAATAATTTTATTATAAGAGTGCTTTGTGAACATTTACCATATTGCTTCTCCAATTTTTCTATAATTTTTCTAATGGCATTTTTCAGACCAGAAAAACTGAAGGTGCAATCTCTGTACTTCCACATTGGTGTTGGAAATTCAAAAGCACGTGGATCACCCTTCAGTGCTAAGTGTTCAATGGCCCGTCCACCTGACATTGTCGCACACTCAGGGATGTTCCGCAGCTTGAGTCGTCGAGCACCCTGAAAGTAAAGCTTTTGTGAGTCCGATAAAAGTAAACCTCTAGGTGGTAGAAAATCATTATTATGGCATTGAGTTATGTAATCAATACAAGTACACAATGAATAGAAACATTTTTGTTGCTATTGGTACAAATCTTATTTCTCAAATCCAGTACCACTAAGGACTAGAAACTCTTTAACATCACTATGTTGGACAGAAGGAAAGTTATTTTGTTGCATATGGAGATCTCCTCTCTAAATTAGGATGTTTTCTGAGAGATCATATTCAATTAATTTTGTGATCCTAATAAATAAATAAGGAAAACCAGAGCAGTGGTGAAGGTAAAATAGTGAGAGAAAAGTTTAATATAAGAAAAGGAGTGCGGCATGGATACCCACTCTCCCCACATTTATTTAACTTATTCTTGGAGTTTGTAATGAGAGAGGCACTGGAGGAACATTTGGAGTACAGAGTGAAAATAAAAGGACTACTCATTACAAATTTGAGATATGCAGATGACATAGTTCTCCTGGCTGAAACATCAGAGAAACTGTAGGCAATGACCAATAGTGTATACACAATGTATACCAGGTACAAATTAAGAATGAATAAGCAAAAGACAAAATCCATGAAGACTGGAAGGAAATTTTAAATATTTACATTAATGGAGAAAGAGCAAAACAGCTCCTTTAAATATTTGGGAGTTCAATTCACTGAGGACTGAGATACCTCAAGCAAGTTAAAAACAGAATTAATAAAGGATATGCTGCACTAGGGAGGCTGAGTAAGATATGGAAGGACAGAAACACCTCCCCAGCAGCTAAAGATGAGGTTGTCAGCAGTGGCTATATGTGGCTCAGAATACTGCATCTTTAAAGCAAAAAGAAAGAAAACTTCCGACATTTGAAATTAACTGGTGTAGAAGCATTCTTGGCATCAGATGGGAACTAAGGATAACAAATGCGAGTTAGGGAACTTGCAGAAAGAAGAGGAATACTGGATATTAAACAAGACTGACAAAGATGTTTTGGACACAAAGAGAGAATGAGCAAGGAGAGATGGCAGAAGGTATTGCTATATGGACAAGTTCATGGGAGAAAGCCCAGCGGAAGACAAAACACCACTTGGTGGCAGCAGTTGAGCGCTGCAAAACAATAAAACACTGATGAGGAAGATTGTTACATTGGCCAGGGACAGGGAAGAGTGGAGAAGATACATACAGATGAACCATGTGGGACCCCACATGAGATACACTAAGAAGGGACCTAAGTTAATCTTTTCAAAATCAAATTCATTCCTTAGAAATGCAATACCTACCAAGGCACAGTTCAAAATAAATGAAGCACAAAATTATACATACCTTATCAAAGGCTTCTCCTGGAGCGTCATCAATGGTTTGGCCAATAATGGACCAGCGGTCTATACTGTGTGCAAGCACCAACAGGCTGTGGCCACCAGACACCAGCAAGACCAGGAATGGAAACTCCACCTGAATGCAATATTTAATACAATATTGTATCAACACAAAAAAAGTACAAGAGACTTACACACAAATGCACATTAGTGCTCTAAGATCAAGGCCATAAAAATTAGCAAGCTAAAAGATTCCTATGGTAAGAATATATGAGGCATCTAGAATCACAAAAGCTTAAGCACCACTGCAAGGGAAATGGAATTAATGGTTCCCAGCTCCTCACCTGCTGATGTTGGAGAGATATACTCTCATAATAAGGAAAATGACCTCATTGCTGGGATCATAAAAATGTAAAATTCATCATGACAAGACAAAACAAGCTTTGACGAGGAGCCAGGCACCATTAACTCCATTTCCCTCACAGTGGTGCTTGCACTGTTGTGATTTTAGATGCTTCATATATAGGAAACAAATAAATTAATGACAGAATGATTCCAATCTTCATCAAGAGGATTGGCTTTAACTTTTTTTTTCTTTTTTTTTTTTTACAACTGGTTCCCCTAGTCTATTAGGGCTAGGATGGTGCCTCCTGACAAAAGACTTTTTGATTTGCCATTTGGGAACCATTATCCCAAGTGAATGCCCTTCCTACCCTCGGACTGTGGCCAAGATTCCAACCTGTGTGCCTGAGGACCCAAATCACACACAGTCCCACTGTACCACTGCAGCCCCAAAAAAGATTTGCTTTAAGATACACATATAAAAGTAAGCCTGCTAAAAGTTGAGATTTTATTTCAACCAATATATTTAATTCATTCTACATGTAAACTCAGGAACATGTACTCTCCTTTTGTCCCTTTTTCAGTCTTCTTAACACTGAACTTTCAAGAGAAAAGTGTAAGATACCTCCTTTGGATACCAATTATTGCTACTTTTCTTTGAAGAACAAGAAATGGTCATTTTGAAAAATGTTGGTGCCTTTAGCCAGTTTCTTTTACATGTAAGAAAAAGACATTTAATATAAAGAAAGTAAAAGACTTCACCAACGACATCAATCTACAACCCATGATAAGCTTTAAGTATCGTGTATCCTACCTTCTCCACCATGCGAACAGTTAATGCATGAGCCTCCATGTGGTGAATGGGGATGAAAGGTTTGCCAGTGCTTAAAGCAAGACTCTTTCCATAACTTGTTCCCACTGACAGAGACATCGACATACCTGTAAATATAATCTCATTATAACCCCACATCACAACTTCAACTGTATCTTGTATAATGGTATTCTGTAAAGTAAAACAGGTCAGTTAATGGTAATGACTAAATATGCATCACAATTGCAAGTTCCATTCACTTTTGCAGAACACAACCAAGCATATTCCAGTATCAATTGACACAATATGTAAAAAATTTCCTGTTCAACCTTCTTGGGGCTAATGCCATACCACCATGAATGAATTTATGGTTCAGCTCTCCTTTGCATAACAGGTCATTCTTGCATACCTGGTTTGACAGTGGTAGCAATGGCATCCAAATCTCCAAATGACAACCCTGCTTGAGCCATTGCTGTAGTCACCACTTGCTCAATCTTCTTCTTGTGCAGGTCCTGTGCAATATGGGGAATGATGCCTCCATACCTGTTAAGGTTATTAACACAGTTCTTTATTAAACTGCAGAACTTTAACATATATTTAGCTTAAACAGGTTTTAGTTACATATTGAAATACATACTGTATTTCACTGATAAATAAACTGCCTATATTATTGAACTTGGAGCAACATTCTCATACCTCAAGTGTATATTGTGTTGATTATAATGACCCTCACCAAGGACTTCCCCAGCATCTGAGACAACAGCAGCACCAGTGTCATCACAGCTTGTCTCTATGCCCAGGACGTACTGTTCAGTATGAAGAAAAACTGTATATTACATTCATATGTGTGAATTTCTCAATTTCACATAACGGTATTACTGCAGTTTCATACAATACACTGCAAATAAGTATGGCTACAGCCCTGGCTTTGATATCAATATTCTGAGTATTTTGGACCCCCTGTATCCCATGTGATTAAATTTAGTTTTGGAATGTCTCTTTATGTCATGTGGTTATGAGAATGACATACAGCACTTCCCATGACTGGCAGGTCTAAGGGAATGAAGCCCTTAGTTAACTTAGTTAAGTAATACATATTCGCTTTCAAATTTGATACATACCACTGCTTCTGCAAGCCAATCACTAGTGTCCATTACTTCACCTATTGTTATTCAAAGCCTGGTTTCTGGGTTGATGCCATATTGTCAGTCTCTCAGCAGTCATGATAAGGGTAAGATGTGGTCTCATGTTTAGTCTGTACTGATTTTAAGTGGTGCCCCAGCTAAGAGCTTATGACTAGTGAGAGGGTGGGAACCATGTGACCATGGCCCCCTTTTTGCAAAGAAAAATAATAATGAATAAATATATTTATTAAACAAAAATAATAGGAAAATGAACATTGGTGTTAAGATTACGAATACATATGTGTGTGCGTGTCTGGAGTTACGAGCTCAGTGACACTGAGTGACCGAGTTATTTCCCCTTTGGTTTTCTTTGAGTTAATGGTAGGATATAAGGTGTGTTATGAGTTAAAAAAGAGTCAGATGATAAAACGATGGGTTCATTAGACTGTATGGTGAGTGTGATGTCATGTTGTCAATTGAAAGTGGTGGAGGGGTGTTTGTAGCAGGAGTGGAGCCAGGAAGAAGAGGAATAAGAGAAAGGGACAGCATGGGCAGAGAGAATGAAAGCCAAATGTGTAAGCCCTTTTTCCTTCTTTCTTCTTATATTTATTTGATTTTAGGTGTTAGATGCTATCAAAGTAAATGGAGCACTATATAATTATAATGCAGAGGCACCAAGCAAACTTGTCTGGTAACAGTGGTATGTAATATGCTTCAGTATTATGACAAGGAAAGTGGTAGGTGACACAAGATGCATATAGGACCTGTAAGATTGACTTTTGTACCTATAGTACCACCTTTAATGACTAAGTTTTGTGCTATATATATATTGGCTACCACCTTTTTCAATTTTCTGGGTATGCCACTGCTTATGACAATTATGGACTTTGATTTAGTGTTGAAATGTTTTTCATTGTTACTCGGGCAAGAATAGAGATTTAGTTTAGATGTCAGGTATCCCTGCTTAGATGGATTTCAGGGAGGCCTTGTTCCCTGCCAGTTAGGTTAAATGTGTAATTAAATTTAGTTTTCAAATGGCAGTCATTGTTAAGAAGGCAAATAAATATTAGGATGACTTTGAAGCTTCCATGAGGGAGAAAATATCTTGCTTAGCTGCTTTCCTCTAAAGATTTTTTTTTTTTTATGGAACTGCAGATTCACAATTTTGTAACCATTCAAAGTTCCAACTTAAATATAAACTTTTTTCTTCTCCGCTCTTTTATTTAAGGATTGTATTTAATTTATCTTTCCTTGCAATGACCCCTGAGGTGAGGGACATTACTTACCTGTGGTGGGCAGGTGGCAATGCCTCTGTAATGAGTATACTGGAGGCGAGAGGCTTGTCCTCTTGCCCATTGTCCAGTGAGACTTGTGACGAATTTGACGTTATTGGCCGCACTAGCTACTGCCCTGCGTTTGCTCAAATGATAATAATTTCTGCGTATTTCATTATTCAGACTGTTAGTTCTCAACCAGCCTTTCCAACACCGTACAGTCAATGTATTTGCCATCGTACTCGCGGGAAATTCGTTCTCCAAAATCAATGGAAGGTAGCCAGGCACGTGCTACATATTCACGTGCAATTACCCCTTCAAATGAACATTAAAGTAACGTGACGTGAAAACAGGAGGTTAACTTTTTGATGCAATGACACCGGGTAACAGCAGAGAGACAGCCCACGTGCGTTTGTTTACTTTATGAGGAGAGGGTGCCAAGTAGTGGTGGGCCAAAGCCTATTTGACAATTGCACGGTTTCCAAGATATTCGATCCACTAGTGGAGTAAAAGTAAGTGGACTGCAGCGTAGCGGAATGTAGTACAAATCTGCGAGGTGAACGTGTCGGTGTGATGTTTTTTTTTTTTTTTTTTATAATCAAAATATCGTATATGTTGTTACGGAACGCTCTTGTTGTACATAGTCAAATAATAATAATTATAAATTAATTAATTAATATCTAGCATTCAGACTATCTCACAAATGCAAATAGATTAGTAGAATTAATATGCAATCTAATCAATGTTGTGGTAGTTTTGTTAATTACGGCTTTCATGCATTGTACTACATAAGAAGGAAGGAGAAAAAAATCCATAATGATGATGATGTAAGAAATTAAAAAAGAAAAAAGAAATTAAGTAAAAAAAATAAGGAAAACATAACGTTAGTAGCAAGACCAAGGCAGCAGAGCAATGTGTAATCAGTTAGCTAAGGTTATGGCATTTGCTATCTGTGAACTCCGTGTACCGTAATAAGATAAGGAAAGAATGATAAAACGAGGTCGTCTAGGAGGTGAGACTTTTATACCAAATATAAGAGGGCAGCGCTCTAGTCACCTTGGAACCTGCCTCTCACCTCACGCTCAGCTGGACATCTTCGTGCCAGCTGTAGTGACGTTGACGAGGTTCGCTACAGGTGGGAGGGAACAGCTGTCTAGCCACCAGATGTAAGTACACATTCGCTCGTAGCACCATAGGGAAGCTCCTTGGCCACACTGTGTAGTATGAAGGTTTAAATAACTGCTAATGATTACTGTGAACTTTTCATGTGCAGGGATTTATTGCGCGGAGATGTGTACAGTGCAAGAGATAAGATTACATCTGTCATGTACCGCTCTGTTACATTTAAAGGTAAAGCTGTTTGGTTCTATTATCATCATAAAGTTTAAGTATGATTCGAAATACTGTTCATTTTGTCTAGGAGTGCAGGTCAGCGGTTGAAAGTTTAAGACTGCTACTTGCATGAAGACTCGTCTATTGCACTGAACTGTGCTTTTGCTGAGACAACACTGGTTGCTGCAACAACCGTGGTACAAACCCCGTGTTATCTAGGATTGCTGTGGTCACAACTACCCCTATATGTTCCTTTAATGACGGCTTCTGAAATGATTGGCTGCTGACCTTATTCCAAGCGTGTTATTATATGAGTTGGTTAGTTTACAGCGAACTTTAATGGTATCAACTAAAGCACACCAAAACAAAGGTGGAAGGACTCGTTACTGAAAACTATCATCATTGCAGGTTCTGGTTGTCCATGGAAGCATTTAGCTGCTATAACTTCTTCAGTTGTTGAATTGTCTCCTCTCAGTTACTGACTGACTTAAATGGTAAGTTATCATTTTTTGTGATTAATTTATTAGTATATGTGATCTTGCATACAAGTATAGGTGTCTTGCCTTAGGAACTAATGATTTGTTTGAAGGTGAGGTATGGATTTTTGTGATTTTATTTCCTCCCCCTCATGAAATTACTGCCACTTTTGAAATGGAAAGGTAAAGTAATACAGGACTTACCTTACCTGAGTTTCATTCTGATGAGTTATACTGGTGTGTTACTGAAGGCCACTGGTGACTTGAGAGCTGGTGTGGAAAGACTAATATCACCACAATAACTGTTAGAGTAGAGGATTCACCAGAAAAGGTAGGCATTACCCAGGGATCAAACCCAGGACATAGGCTGATGTGCTAACCATTACACCACAATCACCTCTTAGGGACAACCCTCACATCTCCCCCATAAGGCCCCCCCCTTGCCAGGCTAGTCCAAGGAATGTGAATCACGTACCAGATGCTACTCACTGTGCCATGTTAGAGTAGGAGGTTCACCAGCATAGGCAGGCACCACCCAGGGATCAAACTTGGGACCTTCCACTTACCAGGCAGATGTGCTAACCATTACACCACAGTTACCTCTTGGTTGGTGACAGTCTTCACAATAACCAAAGAAATAACTGATTAAAAAACACTTTCGATGTTTGAGAAACAACTGTGTGATATCATATGTGCATAGTGTCTTGTTGGAACAGAATTGTTGTGCTAGTATATGTATCAGAATTAGTTTCTCATATTGTTTAATACTTGTGTGTGTTTTGATAGGTCACAGAAGACAGGTTTTTGTATGAAACTTTAAAGCCTAAAGCTAGAATATGGCTTTTAGATGGTGGATGCACATGAATGAGAATTTTTCTCAGCATATCTTGCTCACTTGTAAACAAATACTCTTACAAGGTGTCCCTTTCATACAGTGCAAACATAAATCAATTCCTTTGAAGAAATTAGCAAATTAGATCCCATGCTGATGTAATGCAGAGAGACCTGTAGAACCATTATGCACAGTTTCATGATCAATGAAATTCAGGCATCAAGATTTTTGTTGCCTTTAGCCAGTGTCCTTCCTACATGAAAAAAATAAATAAATAAATAAATAATAGAATAAATGTGATATCTATAAAAGCTGTAAATATTGCTAATCATCATCCATGAAAACTTTTGTCATGTAGATGAAAGACACACAGTTCTTTCCTTTGAGTAGGTGATGCTGTACTCCCTTACTGTTTCTTGCTAAATTAACAACTCAAAAAATAAACAAAAATAAGTAATTGACTTGTATCACAGTATCTTAATAGTACACATATCTTTCTTTACCAATACAATATACACTGTATCATCATTAACCTCCAAACAACATATTAAAAAAAAAATGATCCTCATGTGGGAGTATTCATAGTATTTGGTAATACTTGTGTGCTAGGAGCCTAAGGCAGTTATCCATGCCATGCTTTTGAAAATCAACCATATAGCTGAGCCTGCCAGACTTCTGAGCCACTACTACCATCTTAGGAATTTCAGTATTTGGCAGCTACCTACAGTCAGTGCCGAAAG
>NC_087155.1:33045055-33087555 GCF_035594125.1 Scylla paramamosain | reverse complement strand
ATACTAGAGGAAGACTTGATATAGGCAAGGCAAGGAATGTACATCACCTAAAGGAACAACTGAACAAATACTGTATAGGTAAAGAGAGAGAGGACTGCACCACTGTAGGTTGTGTCATGTTTTGCACACTACAACTTAGTGAATGCACACACACACACACACACACACACACACACACACACACACACACACACACACACACACACACACACACACACACACACACACACACACACACACACACACACACACACCAGACACCACAACAAAATAACGCCCCTGAAGGCGCCGCGCACGGACCAGTACAGACTCAGTGCGATTCCCACCATGGTGCGAGCCATCAATCAATAGTATTTCCCTCCTAGATTAGACTTACCGATAGGATTAATGTTAAGTTTTTCCCCATCCCCTATGTACATTTTCAGTTTGTCAACTGCCTAAATAATAAACCGTTTATTATTATTATTATTATTATTATTATTACACACACCGCATAGTGTAGTTGTTAGCACGCTCGGCTCACAACCAAGAAGGCCTGGGTTCGAATCCCAGGCACAGCGAGGCAAATGGGCAAGCCTCTTAATGTGTAGCCCCTGTTCACCTAGCAGCAAGTAGGTACGGGATGTAACTTGAGGTGTTGTGGCCTCACTGTCCCGGTGTGTGGTGTGTCATTGGTCTCAGTCCTACCCGAAGCTCTGAGCTCTTTCCGTAGGGGAACGGCTGGCTGGGTGACCAGCAGACGACCGTAGGTGAATCACACACACACACACACACACACACACACACACACACACACACACACACACACACACACACACACACACACACACCATCATCATCATAATCAACAACATTATGTAAGAATACTATTTTCATATGTTATTCATTCAGATATGAGAGCAGTTTATATTATTATATCACACATGAAAGTGCATTATTTTAACCATGATATAGGTCTGTACCATTTTTGTGTAATTTTAGTTTTGAGCACTCTTTGATTTGTAATGTAAGTATTTTATGGAATCTTATTTCAGCTTATTTGTCCTGTCACTATTTAATAGATATTTTTGTATCAACATATCTTTAATGACACACATCCCTTGGAATTCTCTTAAGAGGATTGTTATTCACAAGTCTTTTTGCTACTGTCCATGCACTCCCCCTTTACACATTCCAGTTCACCCACTTTCCCTTGCCCTCTGTTAGTATTCTAACACTGTCGTAACATGCATCTTCTATCTTACATCTTCAAGTAAAGTATGTAAATATACTATATAGGTCCCTCTCTGCCCTTCACTCTTGGTGTTATATCACCTCTCTCACAGCCATGCTTTCAATCTTCACCACTTCATGGCTCATTCCATCACCCTTGTTAGACATGCCAGACTTCATTATGCTTATATTTTAGTTAATCTGACCATCCATTCCACTCATCTAAGCACTCCTCTATGTTGCCATGATCCTTAACACCTTTCCTTGCTAACTTGCTAACTGCATGCTAGCCCCACCCTCCTAAAGCCTCACTGCATAATAATTTCTGCTTGCTTTGTTATTCCATCTACCAGGCTGATGTGAGAGTCAACTATGTATCATCACTCTTTCATCCCTTTGACTCACATACTCAGGAGCATTACTGTTTTTTTTTTTTTTTTTTTTTCTGTATTTCAGCAACTTGAATTCTTTCATCTAAAAAAAAAAAAAGAAGAAAGAAAGAATACACACGACACTTCTGACACTTCTGAAATGTAATTGGAACTTTTCCATTACATACATAGTTTCTAAGAAATTATAATTCAGTTACTTGTCAAGTTCTTGACAAGTAAATTAATTACTAATAATCTGTTTATCTATCTATCTATCTATCTATCTATCTATCTATCTATATATATATATATATATATATATATATATATATATATATATATATATATATATATATATATATATATATATATATATATATATATATATATATATATATATATGAGGAACTAGAAGGATCTCTCACTGGATTTGTTGTTTTCCAAGGCTTGTCAGTTTAATGTCAGTTTTAGAGAGTTTATGATGGAATTTTTTTTTATCAAAAATACTTATGATTTTCAAAATAAACTACAATTTTAAGTAAATAATTGTTGTGTTGCATGTATGCCAGTTGTCTGAGCAATGGTAGCATAGTAGGTAGCATGAGCCTTCATATGGCAATACTCTGCAGTATACCTTAATACATTAGAAATAGATTGATGAACCTGTGCATGATGGATGCATCCTGTTGTTCTGTGCTATTAACAAAATTTATATTGAGTGGCAATGTAATTTATTGTAGTTCTTTCTGTATTTCATTTCACCATTTTTTGATGTTAACATTATGTATATTACTTTAAAATAGTGATATGATTTACTGTTTATATTCCAGCTTCTTATGCATGCTGAGCTTGATTAAAAGCTGCAGGTAAAGGTGTAATTTTTATATATCAAAATTGCATGGATTAGATTCATAAATATGCTTATTAATATTTTCTTAAATGCTTTGTTATTTAATTCACATTTTGTTTATATGATATGCTCTACTCATTCTAATATTGTTTCTTGTTAGAGAGCGAAACAGCAAAAAACATTCGAACTTCATAAACATGTACTGAAGGCCTTAAAAAGTTGAGTTTGCAAAAGAAATCAATGTTCTGTATAAAGACAGCATTTCATGAATGGGTATGTACATACATATGTATGCACCAACAAGTCAAGTTAAGGATGCTCATATCCTTGCACTGATTTTTATACAATAGATCACACACTGTCAACTGAATCAAGAAAAGTTCATAGCCATTTGCTGCATAATTTCCTCTTGCATAACAAGTCTCTAATTGCCTACACTTCACTGCACTGCTGTTTTGTCTTAATGTCTTGTGCATGCTTACTCTTCTTATGAGCGTGTGAATGTTTGCTCTCCCAAATTTCACACCTGTAGGTATTCATATCTCCTTTGGTTATCTTTCTAATACAGGAGTTGATTCTACTGTCTTATATTTCTGATTTTGCTTTATTATTGAACTGTATAAGTGTCCTCTACATATTTACCTTTCTCTGGTAAACTTTTAAACTTCAAGGATTATTTGCCACTCCTTTTGGCTTTTGGGTTTCTGCATCAGAGCTTATATGATAGGCTTTTATCCTCTATTTTACAGCATTTATTGCAGCTCACATTAAATAGAAAACATGTATCCTTGCCTAATACCCAAAATGCAATAAAACTCCATCAATGAAAGTTACATGACTATATCATTGCTCTATGTAAAAGATGAGATTGGGCTAATAATTATGATAGGTTTACATAATTTTGTTTTATAGCTACCCTGTTCTGATAAACAGCACCCTTTATTTATTTTTTTATGTTTATTTATTTATTTTATTTATTTATTTATTTATTTATTTATTTATTTATTTATTTATTATTATTATTTTTTTTTTATGATAAGTGACATTATTTGCAATACATTACTTAAAAACTGTAAGTGACATATCTCAAATAAAACCAGAGCTTCTGTTTCATTATGGAACTGGAGTAATTTTGTATTGTTTCTACAGGTGTGGAGCCAACATTCCAGTGCTTCCCCAGAGATGAAGGTGGAAAGTCTGGTGCCAGTCTCAAAAATCATTCTCTCCTCAGCAAGTGCATTGACAATAATGTACATAATTGTAGAATTGTTTATACATCAGAGTACAAATCTTTTGCTACTGAGGTGAGTTGCATTTTGTATTGATAAGGAAGTGATAAGTTGTCAACAGGTGACTAAGGCTGATCTGTACAGAAATGGAACCTTTCTTTCAAATTAATGAGTACCATGGTGGTGAAATTTTATCCAATCCCCATGGTGGTGTTCATGGATCAGGTGATGTGTTCTGCCTAATGCCAATTAAGAACCCAAAATCTCTCTCTTGTTGTGTTGTTTTAATTTAGCTCATCATTATACAGTATTAATGTTTTTCTATAGACTATGGAACACTGTTAACTCTTAGCTAAAATGTAGCAATAATTTGTAAAAAGGAAAGATAAGTTTTAGGTTGAAAAATATTGTGAACTGATGACAGTGATGCTGATAGATATGTACATATTTGCAAGGTAACTTAACTGAGTACATTTTACAACAGATGAGTAGATAATACCTTTTTCTTGAATATAGCACATAATAGTAAATCTCTCACTTATAGTGGAACCTGATATGCAACGAGAAGTACAAAGTGGCTCTGGTGCAGTCAGTATGGATGTTTGGAGTGATGAGTGGAGCCCTGGTGCTTGGTGGACTGGCAGACATCATAGGCCGCCTGAAGACGTTAATGTTGGCACTCCTTGGCACGATAGCTTTTGAGGGATTCAGTGCCTTTGCTCCTACATACATAATTATGGTAGCCTTTAGGTGAGTGAAACATGTATTCAGCTGCTTTGCATTTATTAGTTTGATTTGGAGATAGTACTGTTTTGATTGGAGAGAATGAAGAGGATTCAAAAACTTTATCAGTTTGTTATTGTTTTGAAAAAAAAAGCTAAAGTTGATTTGAACTGAAGTGATCTTGTAAGAATCTACTAGAGACTGTGTATCCAGCAAGTTGTCATTAACTCTTGAAGCATTATTATAAACTGTATGAGATTTATGATTCTTGTTGCAGGTTCCTTGGAGGTGTTTGCTGCTCACTGATCATTGTGGCAAGTTTTGTCCTCTCTCAGGAGCTTGTTGGAATGGACTGGAGAAGTTTTTGTGGCATTATCTTGGGAATGTCCTTTGCTGTGGGCATTGCTATTTTTTCTCTTGTGGCATCTGCAGTTTCTGATTGGAGAACCCTCACCCTCATATGCTCAGTTTGTGGTATTGCATTCCTCAGCTTACCATGGTAAGTTAAGATTACTGTAACAGTTGCTATCATCTTTGCTTATTTCATCCTGTAGAAAGCTAGGATGTTAGTGATAGCACTTTTTTGTATTAACATGAAACACAACTGTCAGACACATACATGTGCTGCAAGTTTCACTTCATTTATTTCATTCCAGAATTTTGCTGTCACTCTTTAATGCAACTATACTTTTTATTACACATTCAGTACTGCAATGCTCATCAAGTGATTTAAAGGCTTTCTAGATTACTGTATCAATTAAATGTTTGTGAACAGATGAGTAAGAAAACAAAGATAATTTCTGAGAAAAGTCATTAGTTATCAGCAGTTGGAGCTATCTTTCCTAAGTCAGAGCTATGCTCCATCTTACAGTTGTATCCCTGAGAGTCCACGATGGCTGGCCTCTGAAGGAAGGAGTGATGAAGCTAAGGCAGTGCTTGATGACATTGCAAAGAAGAATCTCACATCAGGTAAATTGCCAAAACAATGGCATCTTCCATCCATAAACAAAGGCAAGAACAAAAAGCAGCGCAAAGGATTAGGTCTTCTGGTCAGCCACCCCTACATTGCCATCATCACTATAATTTTGTTATATACATGGTAAGATGAATCTCTACATTTATGTAGCTCTGTGCAGTAACATTGAACCCAACATTGAACTCATTTCTCATTTATAAGATTGCAAGACCATATAGAGAAATTTAATGATTTATACTGAAAAAAAAAAATACTGTGTTTTCAAACAAACAGTAATAAATGCATTATTAAAGTAATCAGTTTGGGATTTGCTTCCTTTGGAGGGAGAGGCTGAGTGTTTATTGTAGATAAGAGAACTGATGTTCCTTGCTTTGAATATGTTGAAAAATTTTTGCAGGTTTGTCAATGGTGCAACTTACTATGCCCTCACCATAGCAGCGAGTGACTTGGGGGGAAATATTTATGTATCAACAGCTCTAAATGGTTTAGTAGAAATCCCTGCTGGATTTATTGCCATGTGCATCATTGACAGGTGAGAGAATGTTTCAAGAGCATACATTAAGTAACTTGGCCACTTGCTTCTATTGTTCAGATTTAGTCTTTAATATACTTTTATAATTAGGAAACCCAGAGGCATATATGTATGCCAGTTTTGGTATTCAGTATGATAGTATTACGGTCTGACCTCTTAATACCAGTTATTGATACAGCAATGATTGCAAATTTGGTAATTTTTCCAGCTCTTTTATTAGGAAATATAATATGGTACAGTGTTTAGTAATGTGAAAATCTACATACTAGAATGACATTAGTTACAAACATCATTTACCAGATGGGATATACACCTATTGGTTCTTTGGGGTTGAATTCATCTCTTGTTTTCATTAATATTGTAAAACATATAGGGATGTATGTTTTAACATTATGTAGCAATAGGACAATCAAAGCTGACCAAAGTCCATCCAGGCCTTGGTGATTATCTTGGCTTGATCAGTTAAGTCAGTTACATATTGTTATTATCTTACAGACTTGGTCGGCGTGTGACATTGTGTGGCTTTATGTTTATTGGAGGTGTAGCTTGCCTCAGTATCCAGCTGTTACCCTCAAGCCTGCAGTATCTCACCACCTCATTTGCTCTTTGTGGCAAATTGAGTATATCTGCCAGCTTTGTTGCCATCTATATTCACAGGCAAGCAATAAATGGCATTGTTTTATATATGTACATGTTGTGTCTACAATCTTATATATATTTTACATTAATTAAGCTATTTTTATCATTAATTTGTTTTCCAACACTGATTAATACTCAGAAGTACTGTGGCTGTTCAAAAATGTTACTGTACTCCATCTTAACTACTTTTTTCTGGTTGTGTGTTTTAGTGGTGAAATATTCCCAACAATGATTCGGAATTCTGGAATGGGAATTGTGTCCGTGTCATCCAGGATTGGAGGAATGTTGTCACCATTCATTCTAATGCTGGGAGATGTCATGCCCAATCTCCAGTTTACTGTACTTGGCCTCTTGACATTATTGTCAGGACTATTAAATCTCAAGCTCCCTGAAACCTTGGGCCAACCAATGCCAGAGACAATCTCAGATGTGCTGGCTCTCAGAAACTCAATTGTAAGTAGCTGAGTGCACACTACATCTGATTATATATTACATACATCCTTATTTTCCTGCATCATCTGTATCTAAAGTTACTATTTGTTTGTATCTATAAGCGGGGTCTCTGTTTTCTTTGTTACATTATAATCAAATGATATAGGCAGTCATTTTACACTGATGTTTGAGTTACATGAAGAAGAAACCAATGACACCCTATTGTCTACTAGACTTCCTATTCACCATGTCTTATCAGCACTCAATAAGTTCCAAGTTTTAGAATCTCACACAAGGATCCTCATCTTGTACTATGAATAGGATACATACACATCATGAAGTCACCAAGTCAGTCCTATTCATCCTACCTTCCTCTCCAGAAAACAGTGCATCACTCCAAATATAAGAAGCTGGAAACTGAAGAGACAGAAGCATATCAAGAAACCCAGTCCAGGAGTCCCAGCCCAAGAGGTAGAGAGAAGCCCGTCCATGATGATGAGCTTCCCCTCGTGGAAGACGGTGATTGATGACCAAAATCAAGTACCTAGTTGTGTTTTGTATATTAATTCAATCTCTTTTCATTCCAGTTTGTTTGTTTTCTTTTATAATTACTTTTTACAATTTTGATTGAGTAGCTGATTCTGAAGCATTGCATATAATTTTTTGAGAATTTTATGTATTGTTTTAATTACACATTGTTTCATTGTTTTAAAAATATTAATTTATAAAAATTCTTGTAAAGCTGTTTTTACAGATTGTAGATGTTAGAAAGAAATGATATATTAATTACATTAGGAAAAAACAAAATTTTAACTATAAATCTGAAAAATATTATATATATATATATATATATATATATATATATATATATATATATATATATATATATATACAGTAAAACCTCCATAAACCAAACTGTATGGGGTGAGGTGGCCAACAGTTTATCCAAAAGTTTGGTTTATTCGATAATACACGTTTTTGGCCAATTTCTATGTACTGTATATTTTGGCATATAAGATGACACTTGAATCATCCTAAAAAAGACACAATAAAGTGGGTCGCCTAATACATCAGATACAACGGTTTGGTAGTACACTGTACACTATACATTAACTGGGGTGCGTTCAATTCGATGACTCAGGTTACCTGGTTTGCCCAATTCTCTTCTGAATGTTCTCTTTGTGCGGTACTGGTCACCCAATCAAGTAACTTGGGTTACCCAAATTGAGGAGGTAGTGCACTCTTTGCTCTGATGACATCACAACAAAAATGGCCGCCCAACCATACGTGTATTGGTGTTATACTTGCTCATTTATTGCATATGACTACAATACTGTCCGCATACATGCAATGATATGCACTATTAATTAAAGTGCTGAGTCTTAAATATATAAAAGAATGAAAATAAAGTAAATGGGATGGATAATGAATGATATTAGTAATGGGTCTTCACCAAGAATCTCATCACTGAGGACAGCAAGTGCTCCATAATACAAATCACCAAGTGGATAAGCATCAGCCACATGTGTTAGATAGAATGTGGCTGTTTCCATGGCAACATCAATGATTTGTTTACAGCATCCCAGGAAGTGCCCAAAACTGTTCTGTTGGTCCACTCATGCAACTCAGGTTATCCGGGCCACCTGAGTCGCAGTACTGAACACAGCCCTGGTCACTTAGTTTACTTAACATTATGCAACTACACACTTACTGTTCACTTAAGAATTTATTTAACTGTACACAACACATTGGCCACATAAGAGTTAACATAACATTATACAATGTACTACTAGTGTAGTACACTTTTGCTCGTCACTCAGAGTTGTTATAAGGGCGTTTGGGTTATCCGTTATTTGGCTTATTCAGGTTCAGTTTAGAGAGGTTTTACTGTATATATATATATATATATATATATATATATATATATATATATATATATATATATATATATATATATATATATATATATATTATCATATCTGATCAAGTCAAATGTGGGGAAGGGTTAGGTATGTTATGGTGTAGCAGTAGTGAACCATGCTAGCTATCAGGCTGTGATGGACAGAGAAGTGAGTATGCTGTGCAATTTACCCTTGTTTTATGTGATAGAGGACTATTCCTCTGCCACCTAGAACCCAAAATGTGAGAGAATACTTGTGAGTGTGATTATCACTGTGTGTACGTGGATGCAGTATCTTTGTGGACATCAGCCTGGTATGTAGAAGATGAAAAATTACAATAACAGTGGAGGTCTTTGTTCTGCATTAGAATCATAAAGGAGGGTGACAATCACCACAGTTGTTATAGCACCATAAGTAAATTTAAGTCAGTCATTGTCATCTTAGAGGAGGAAAGGATAGCATCTTTGAAGAAATGATATCTTGAATTTCATCATTATCACAATCTTTGAAGTGAATTGAGGTCCAGATTTGAAACCTCAGAAACACTACCCATACAAAACAGATTGCCATTAAAGTGCTGGTCACTCTTAATAATATTTTGCAAAACAATTCAGGATGTATCAGAAGGCTCAGAGCTCATCCAATGGCTTTAAAAATGCAACTGTTAATCATAATCATTGCCATATCTTGCCAGTGTCTTCCACTTGACTTGTATGCCCCCAGAGACTTTTTTTTCCCTCCTGTGTTTGTTATAAGGATTTTTTTTCTTTTTCATGAATCTATCTGCTTGAAAAAAAAAAAAAAAAAAAAAAATATATATATATATATATATATATATATATATATATATATATATATATATATATATATATATATATATATATATATATATATATATATTATAAACCCTCCCACTGAGCACATTTTTAGATGAAAACAGGTTCCTGTAAATCTATGATTGACCCATAAATTTCTGATATCAGTCTAACATAATTGTTTTTTGGAACACTTTTTGTAGGATACTTCCTTTCTTCAGTGTAGAAGTGTTTTATGATGTATGTAATATGCACACAAGAAGATGTATGTGCATGAAAAACATGAGTATTATATGGTTCTGTATTTCACATATTTTTGTTTGCACTTAATGATTATAACATATTAGAACTATGACTATGAATAAATGCATTTGTTATATAAACATGCACATAATATAGCAATAATCAAATGCAGCAACTAAAACAGCACACATTTAGCCACCCTTGCACTATTTGTTATCTTTGAAGTCAGCAATGAGAGTTGATGGTAGTCTTGTAAAGCAGGGATTCACATAGCGCTCCACTCATACAAAGTTTCCTGTTTTGTTCTGGGGCCACTTTAGGCAGGCAGGGTTTGAATGTTCTAGGAAGGATGGTGACTGAGTGTGATGTAGGGTTATTTTTACACAGTGATGTTGCTGGGTTGTTCTTACTTATATAATTCTTGTTTTTACCTGGGTAAACTTGTTGACTTAATTGTAAAGAAATACAAAAGTTAAAAGTTACATGTCACACAGGAATTGTTATGTGGTTGGGGTGAAGGAATGAGTAGTTTACCAGTGAAGCTTAGATTTGTTTGTTTTATTATTTTTACATTCTACCTAAATTCATGACAAAGTACTTCTTTGAGACATAATATGTGGAAAAATAAACATATTCTATAAATACTAACCTTTAAGAGTTATCCTATAGTCATATGTGGAAACTTTTAAATCTACAAACTCATTGCATTCAGTGGAAAATCTGCTTTCATTTGCTCTTACTGAGTCAAGCTGTTCCTGACGTGTCGCTGCAGCTCTAGTGTAATATAGAAGGAACGAGTTTCAGCTCCAAGCAGAGACTAAGGTAATGGAACATTATAGTTATGAATCAATGCATGCAATGCCAAATAAGCTCATATTATGATATTAACCCTAAAAGGTATTGCATTACCTTAGATAACCTTTGCAATACTGATGTTTTGCATTGGATGAATTTGTTATTCATAAAGGAAATAAACGAGTGTAGTGGTTGAGCATGTGAGACCCCTCTTACACATTGCTGATTGGACTATGTATAGCTAATAGAATCTTCTTTGGTGCTTAATGGAAAGGTTTATCTGTACTTGTTAGGCTATTTCACATCTTAGTCAATAAATCATTGGTTTATCAGCCTAAGCTATTTTAAACTATTTTCTATTTGCCTAGTTAATTTTCTCTTATTTGACATACTGAATTCTAGAAATGAGCTCTTCCCTTAATTTTAGAGGATTTGTTTCCATTCCACCAGCCTTCTCCCAGACAAGTGGGTGGCACATTACATAAAGCAGAACATTCAAAACATTTTAAATTATTTGCAAACTTAAGCTGGAAAAGTATAGACCTAAACCTTACACATGTCAACAGTATGTCATCCCTGTATGTGTTACATTGCACCAACTCACTCTGCCCCATACATTCTTTTTACCCTCTTGGATGATCATGCCCTTGTGACTCAACACTTCCTTCATCTCATCTCCCAATCCTTTTCATTCTCCCTTTTACTCTTGTCATCTTACTAAGTATCTACACATTCTTGTAGCTTTTTTCATCTGCTGTTCTTTCTATATCATAAAACTTCAGCACTCCTAAAAACCATCCTATTCATCACCATTTGGCACTCAGTCTTCTGACTTACTGTTCACTTACTACTGTACCAAGAAACAGTTCTGATATGCTGAGTATACTTATTTCCATGTAATTTGTACAATCCCTATTTTCCCCTTGCCCTTATACTACATCTCCCCAGGATGAAAATCAGTCTTCAAACTTTAAAATTCCATAAAAAGTAATATCTTTTCTTTGCTAATTCTGATTTAATCCCAACCAAACTTGGGTACCTTGAAAAATCAATAAAAAAAAATGAGAAAAATTGTAGTAAAGAATACTTGTTAATGAATGTACTTTCAAAAGTGTTATATTATGCATATTCCTCCTTTCCCTTCATTCCTGCACAGAAACATTCCAACACAGGGATGCCCAACCTTTCCTGCCAGGAGGACACACTTGATTGTTGGCAATTTTCAGGTTTTTAGGATGCTACAAGAAAAAAAAAAAGACAAGCACAAGAACACTGAACTCATTAGCATGTAAGTTTATTTTTTAAATTTTACAGATAACATAATACTTAATAGAATTTGAAATATACTTAATTGAAAAAAAGAAAAATCCCCCCTTGATCGGTAAAGGCCTCTTAGAAAGGCCTGGCCACTGGTTCTGGTTGGACATCACTGTTCTGACACATCCGTCATTACCAAGATAGCTGCTGGATTCATGTCGTATTAGCTTCTGACTTATTTTGGCTGGAATTTTTAAAATGCAGCATCAAGCAAGATCAATACAGTGGTTCCCTATATGGTATATAGGATGCCATGAAAGAAGATGATATGACAAAAAATGGTTTTGTGATTTATCAGTGCCGCTGTAATGGTATGCTTGTCCCCTACCCTAGTGTTTGGTGAAACACATCCATTCCCTTTATCTAGGAAAAGAGTTGCTCAATGGCTCGGTCCATGTCCCAGTTACATGAAGACAAAGCTACCAAAGCTTGGTGCTCACCGACACCCATGTCCATCAGGCGACGAACTTTCTTAGAAAATTCACTATTGCCCTTGGGAACTGAAAAGAAAAACAATGGGATAAGACATCCTAATTTAATGAGACCTGCTTTAATTTTTTTACGTGTGGTAGCTTAGTCAAGAATATAAGTGGATGCTTACAGTTGAGAGCTTATTTTTTTTAAGTTTTAAAAGGTAATAGCAGTACCTCCAGCATGTACATGTGACCAATATTGAGCAGTTTCTAAAAAGAGTGGATGGTTTTCTTTGAACTGTTTCGCAACAACCGCATCCTGCGGATCATCTGGCTCAGCAGCAGCCAGCAAAGCTTGCAGGGATAGCAACACTGTCCGCAGGGTCATGGCCGCCGCCCTGAAAGGTTAATACACAGTAATATGGTAACCTATATCTCAAACATCATGTTCCCTTCAGAAACATTCTAAATGGCTTCAAACTCTTCCTTTCCAAGAACACACTTGTTTTGTCAAGCTTTCCTCTCTGCTAACTAGATGGAGGCCATTTGGGTGAATTTCCTTTCATGCTGTAGTGATTGCTCAACTATTAGAAGATAAGTAGAGACCTAAATGAAGTTATTACCCTAATATTTTGTGCAGTGGAAGATCAACAATTCTGTCTTTTATTTGTAAGATAAAAAGCTCACTTTTCCCATAATGTGACACTTGCAATAAAAATTACTAATCTGGGATAATACAAGTTAAAAAGGCATTAAGGCACACTCACCACTGATCTTTAAGGATGTCGAGACAAATGGCGCCTGTGACTGAAGAGATGTTTGGATGCCAGATTTTTGTGACAAATTTTACCTGACAATGAAAGCATAAAAAATTATTCTTTTCATCATTAAGATACCTAGGTCACTTTTTACACAACGTAAATCATGCTAAGATTTAGGAATTTAGAAGGATATACACGATCTTAAAATTCAAATTCTGAAAGTGTTTAAAATAAACCAAAAGGTAGTTTGTGTAGGAAGAGAAAAGTTGGCTTGTTACACCTGTACCCTGGAACATTAGTGTGGCTCTGTCAAACCTGACCTCTCTGAAAGCCTCAGGTTAGTCATCTAGAGTCTATGAAAGTAATTAATCATATAATTTTTGCTCCTTTAGTAGATATCAGCTTGATGATGAAACCAAAGTTCTTAATATTTCCAGTAAACATGGTGAAACACATCCTCCCTCCATGCAAAAATTCACCTTTGGGGGGTTGAATGGGTACGTTTCAGGAACTTTAATTTCAAGTTGGAACGTGGCACCCTCGTACGGTGTGTCTGGCGGCCCTGCTATCTCTCCTCTCAACTCTCGGTAGTCATCGCCCACAAGCTCCACATTTATGGCACATTTCTGAGCCTGCAAATTGAAATCAAAGTAATAACAAAGATGTTACTTAAGTAAAATTGACTTAGTTTAATCATGGCAGGTGTGAAGAGGCCAGAGACCATGTCATGTGATTGGTTGGTTAGTTGATGTTAACAATCCTAGTGGGGCCTTTTAGCTGCATAGTAGTGCCATTATTTTTTTGAACTCCTTTAACAGAAGCATAAAGGCAACACAACCGTATCAGTGTTACATGAGCAAACATGGTTAAGATATGACTATTTGTGAATGTTTCACATATTCTCTTGAAGCCACTCCAGGAAGCAAAGAAAAAAATACTTCCTCTTGCACTGAATATCAAAAAGTTATGTACAGCAAAACAGTTGAGCACATTTTAGCATGAAAGTGAGCCTGAAGAAAGCAGGGTCCATAAAGCACAGTTCAAGTGGTGTATTCCAATATTTACTTCACTGCCACAGCAAGTTTCACCACAGTCCAGTCTGGGCAGGCGTGCGGGGACACTAGGATCATTCTTCCTTGAAAACTGGTGCCCATTTTTTTTATTAAAAATGCATAACATCAGACATTTTGTAAATATCAAGAAAATAGTTAAATATTATGTATAGGCAGATATGAAGGAAGCAGAGCCAGTGGTGAAAATTTGTGACAGGCATAAGCCCCATTGCATCTGGCACACCACACACACTGCTTAAAGTTATATAGGTGGACAAGAAAACTTACTTCATCACTCTTTATGACCTCTTTGAACTCCCTCTTGATCCTCTGTATCGCAATGTTGGCCATGTCTGAGGTGCTGCCGTGCCCCGTCCACAGTGTTGTGGTCCACCCAGCTGACTGGCCTCCTCCCCCCCTACATTTTTACACAGTCATACATATCAACTTTCCTGCCATTTACTTCTTTATATTTGTATTATATTCATATGTAAATATTGAAATACATTATTCTGATATATGAAAAACTGCCGAACAAGTCAAACAATACATGATAGATAATACACACGTAGCCTCCTGCTCTTAATTGTTATAAATATCCACTCATTCACTTTAATTGTATTTTACTAATGAAAATTTCACCTTTCCTTAATTATTGTATTTTATTACAAGTGACATATCTCAGAAAAGGTAATGCAGTAAGTGAAAGAGGAACTTTTTTTTTTCAAGCATCCTGAATATAAGCTGAACTTTGTCTTTCATCCACTGCATTTTAACTCATTTAATGTCATTCAGACACGACTCCTTTTATCTATATTCAACATTTTACTTTAACAATGGAAGGGGATGCATGTCTGGCCGCGTCAGAACCCTCATGCATTGACTTGATGAAAGTTTTCCTGCTTTAAAACGTATGTTAGACAGATATATGAATTTGTGTGTGTGTGGGAGAGAGATTGAGAGAGAGATCCGTGTGATAGTGTGGAATGACGAGGGACGTAAAGGTATAGACAGTGACAGTGTCTTGGTGTGACGAAGGTGTGAGAGATCGAGTGCCTGGCAGTGACAGTGCTGAATAGTGACAAGGGAGGTGTAACGCATTGACAGTGACGAGGGAGGTATGAGCGCCTGATAATGACAGTGCGGTGACTCAATCCTTCGTTCACGAGGCCTTTTTGTGGACACGAGCTGGGCAGTTTTCAGATAAAAATGACACATGACTAACAATTTTTTAGCTTAAGATCACAGCTCCTTTTCACAATTCAATGTTTAAATTATGAGAGAGAGAGAGAGAGAGAGAGAGAGAGAGAGAGAGAGAGAGAGAGAGAGAGAGAGAGAGAGAGAGAGAGAGAGACCGGGGGAGTGGGGGGACGGAAGGAAGACGGCACGGGATTCTTCACCATATTAAAAGATGTCTTATCAAGTGCTTGTGCAGCACACGACCTAGAATCCATAAATAATGGTGCGGTAGATGGTTTTGTCCCGTTCGTTCCTTCATAAGGATGATTTCCAAAGGCTAAAGAGATTATCACTGGAATTATGAAAGTTGCAAGTACTTTACATCTGTTGAGATTTCTTACTGATAAGAGCCTTTTTTTTTTTTTATCCATCGTTATGCCGTATGTTCGTTAATACAGTGAGGCAGGAGTGGGAGTGGGGCCATAGAAGCTAACCAGGAAAAGATTGGTCACGAACTTAGCCAGTGCTGTTCTCATCCTTTCTTAAGATATATCAAGGAAGGAGCTATTTCAACAAAAGGATAATCTATTTACGATGATATGTTTAAGTTTTCTTCTCAGCAGAGTAATTCTAAGATATTTAGAAAAAAAAATCATGTTAACCATGCCTGTCTCATATTATGGTTTACTTTTAAACAAAATTAACAATTAATTAACTACCTAACTATCTAAGTAACTGAAAATAATGAGCAGTGGCTGTGTTAGTACAATCTATAAGGTGGTGATGCAATAAACAAATAGATCATTATGTGGTACTGTTACAAATAGCGTGCGACTGTGTGGGGGAGCGAACTTAGTGAAGTGCAAGCACGAGTTTGCTGTACTTATATGGCTTGATTCTGGAGTGGTGAGAAACTGGGGGAGGGCCTTATTGGCTATACTGTGCAGCCTAACAGGACTACTTATTAGTGTGCATTACGGTGTCTTCACATGCAGTGGGAGCAAGATAGACGGCATCATCATCATCATATAATGACTGAGGACACACACACGCACACACACACACACAAGATATTAACAACACATTTTAAGATATTTTAATGAGTCATTAGTAACATTCATTTGCATTGTGAAATAATTATAAAACACGATGTGTTAGCATTTTTTCTTCGTTAAGAAAGGAAAAAGAAAAGAAAGCAAGAAGAAATAAGCATCTAATTATTAGTATTATTACAGAACCGAGTGAGACCGTCTTTTACTGTGTGTGTGTCTGTGTGTGTGTGACGAAGCTTCGATCCTCACTGTGATGATCGTGTCACGCACACACACATACACATACACACACACAGTAACGAGTGACTGCTCATGAACTTAGTAATGATTAGACAAGAAATGTTCTTCACTGCTTATATGATAATTATTCTGCTGTTGTAAGACTATAAGAGGGGCCATATGTCATTAGCCCTGTCAATGTTAGACCAACCCCGAGGCAAGTGAGGAAGCCATGATAATGAATAACACTGGGTCTTACTGCGACATGGGTCAGTGGGGTCAGTGTCTTGGGCACATAACGAACAACGCCAGGTATCTGGATCATTGGGGTCATCGCCTTGGGTACAAAACGAACGCCAGATTTACTGTTACTCTGGGTCAATGGGGGTGGGGGGGAGGTCAGTGTCTTAGGCACATAACAAACAACGCCAGACGTCCTGTTATTCTGGATCGGTGGGGTCGTATATTAAAATACCGGCCCATTTAATTTGTAGTTTTTAGTTTTCTTTCATCTTAACATCATAAGTATTTTATGTAATTTAATATTTTGGCAGCGTATTACCTTAGTTGTTGAGGCGCCATGCAAGTTTTTTTTTCTTTAATTACTTCACTTCTGTCTTGGTACATGAATGGAGAAGAAATATAAAAGATTGTGTCAAGGAAAAATCGATTTCAAATAGAGGAACAGATTAGGGCAGAAAAGACCTTTTCGTAACAATATAAACCGATTACTGGTTAGAGGGAATTGTGTTGTTTGCTAAAGTGGTTAGAATAGCAGGAACGATAGTTATTGAGGGGGGCGTGGGAGGGGCAAAGGGAAGTGGGCGCTGTGGAGGCGAGGCGTGATCAAAAGGGGCTCTGCGTGTGTGGCTCAGTACATCGAGAGCACGGGAAGAAGATGGAGGGAAGGCATTTGCATTGGTGAAGTATACAGTATAGTTATTGCGTACGACGGATGTTTGTGTTAAACGTATATATTTTGGTGTGGTGTTCTGGTTTGTTTATTGTATTGCTAGGGTTTGATACTTGTTTGTGTTCAATGGGGACGATTTTATTTTTATAGGTTGCGGTGTGTGGATGGGTGGTGTGAGGCCACGTGTTGTCCGGAGGCCGTGCCCATGACCTGAGTTACCGAACGGAGTATGGGTACGTAACTGTAGGTGTTTATTTTAAAGTCTTCAGTTAATTTCAGGTGATTAATTAATACAGAAGAATTTCGCTACTGGAAACGTTATTCCCAGATGTTGCTTAGTTCTATTCTCTAGGTATAAAGTGCTACGAGACCTGTATAGAAAAAGAATAGTAATTACAGTATCATTTCAATAAAGTAATTCAAAGTAATTCATAGTGGTGGGTAAGGTAATTAGAGGTACTACCGTTCCAACAAGGTAATTAGGTGGTGGATGACTATTATAACAAATTATAACAATCCACCTGGAACAAAACCGTTGTCAACCCGTTTCATAAGCAGGGATTACTTTGAGGAGTAGGAATGAAGTTACTTTGAGGAGTGATTGGAGTTTTATTCCTGCTCCCATCCTAGCTAGCAGACAGCAGTTCGCCACTCGCCCTTACTCTGCATACAGCTGCTACTGACTGACATCCCACTCGAGAATATAGCCAAGTGCTTGTTTAGTTTCAGTTCTGCGCTGGTACTACTACCGCAGGGTCCTCGCCTTCAGCCGAGTACACGCGGGAGACGTTGTAATAATAGTGGGTGCTGTGATTGGCATGGAGGTGAAAGAGGTTCAAGGAGGTTACTGCCTGCCTACCCAGGCTGCCGCGCACGTACAACTACTGGCAAAGGTGAGGTGGTGGTGGTGGTGATATATTCTCTTCTCTCTTTCTCTCTCTCTCTCTCTCTCTCTCTCTCTCTCTCTCTCAGGCGGTGGTGGGGGGGGGAGGGCGTAATCTGGAGGAGGCTGGCGTCCTGGCATCCCCCATTGGCCTTTCACCTGCACGTTAGTAGTATTAGTAGTAGTTGTTGTTATTGTTGTTGTCTTTTATCGTTATTATCGTTATTATTGCTATTATTACTTGTTGTCAGTAGTAGTGTGTGTTAAGCAACACTTTGATGGTGGTATTATCAAGGTGGTGTTAATTGTTTCTTTAATGAGAAGGTGTGTGTGTGTGTGTTAAGCAACACTTTGATGGTGGTGTTATCAAGGTGGTGTTAATTGTTGTTTCTTTAATGAGAAGGTGTGTGTGTGTGTGTGTGTGTATGTGCGTGTTAAGCAACACTTTGATGGTGGTGTTATCAAGGTGGTGTTAATTGTTGTTTCTTTAATAAGGTGTGTGTGTGTGTGTGTGTGTGTATGTGTGTTAAGCAACACTTTGATGGTATCTTATTACAACTACTACTCCAGTAATTAATTACTTCATCCGAACCTTAAGCCACTAGTGCCCTCCAGTAATTACTTCATCCGAACCTTAAGTTTAAAAGCATGGAAAGTATTGAATGTGTGGTGGTTCAGTTCAAGATGTTAGAAGTATTATAAGCCACTAGTGCCCTCCAGTAATTACTTCATCCGAACCTTAAGTTTAAAAGCATGGAAAGTATTGAATGTGTGGTGGTTCAGTTCAAGATGTTAGAAGTATTATGTCCAGGGTTTTAAAACCTCCAGCCCTTGATGTTTTCAAACTGCCTTCCTTGCATTATAAGGTCCAATTAATTTAGGTTCAACAGTATTAGCTACCACTGGTCTCCGTGTCGGTGATATATTAGGTATTGTGGATAAACTTCTCGGTTTCGGTACAGATGATATATGATGCAGTATTGAGCAATTATTCCAGGTTCAGCAATATTAGTCTCGGTGTAGATGATGTATTCGCGACCCCATGATCGTCATCCTTAGCAAGTACACCACTTCCTTAACCTCAGTATGTTTGGTCCTCACCCCATGAAATCCCTTTTACGTATTCCCGTTTAAGTCCCCTTTTTTCCATGATAAGATTTACTTGTTGTATTCGTATCTTTTCAATGATTTTAGGTATTCCACATTCTTATTGTACTAGATTTTCTTTACGACCGTAGTTATTTATTATTTACATAGCACATCCACTGAATTTCATTTTAGGTTTTTAATATCTTCCTCTCCTTTGCAGGTGCTCAGCTGGCGCCTCCTCCACCACCTCCAACCTTGTACCTGTGCTGCTGCTGGAAGAACCTGCGCATCTAGTGTTAGTGCACTGGCGGCGCTCCATTCTTCCTGGGCGTGGTTGTGACTGCTTTCTGAACAATAAATAGTAAGACTCACGGGGCTTGCAGTGTTGCTGGTTAATGAGCAGTTTGTTCGTAAGAGTTCGAGAGACTCTCCCCATTGTTGACTTTTCTTTTTTTTTTATAAAAAAAAAAATGCGTATGAGGTATATTTTCTCCGGAGATTTTGAGGTAAAAAAAAAAATGTGGGTATGGGGGTATGTTTTCTCCGGAGAGTTTTTGATGTATAAAAAAAAAAGTATAAAAACCCTAATGTGGGAAAAAAATTCATTAACGATTTAATTTAAATTTAATTAAAACCAACACCACACACCACACCCTTGTGTGAGAACTCATTCTTGCGGAGTACAATGAATGAGCTTAGAGTTCAGTGATGCCCCACAGATTTCGTTACCTAGCGGGAACTTTACAGCTCCACCCTGTCAACCCTCATGTATCTTAGTCTACAGCTCCATCCTGTCACCTCTTTCATTAAGACACCACGGCAGTATGGAAAAATATTCAAGTACACAACGACTGTACTGTGTTGTTGCATAAACTTTTTATTGAAAAGGCCTGCCTTATTGAGAAAGTAAGTAAAATTTGCGACAGTGCCCCTTAACCTCTTGCTAGTCAGTAGTACCAGATCTTGTGCTGATGACTATTTTCATGAGATCTGTTCTGCAAGATGAGGCTGTCAAGTCAGCAAGCTTGTCTAGAAGTAGTTCAGATATTTGTCTGTATCCAGCAGCCTCCATTTGGTGTCTAAGCTCGCTGCAAACTTTGGTGTCGGGCAGCTGCTGGTGGCTGATGTAGTTCTCCATATCTTGTAGAAGAGGCCCCATGCCAAGTACCTTGCTGGAGATGAGACTTGGCAGTGTCCCTGAGGATGTGTAAGAGTACAGGAGAGAGAGCTTTAAGCTATCCTCTCTTGAATAACTGCTGCAGGTTCCTTCTCTGAGATGACTCCGAAGACAGCTGGCAGTTACCTGTGGTTTACCACAAGTACAGCAAATGTAGACAACTTTATGCTTTGTAAGGTGTTTCTTGAGTGTTCCCCGGGAGAGAGGCTCTAAGCCACACACCTCGCATCTTGTAACTTCTTGAGGTGCACTGTGTTCATGAGCTGCAAGGTGCTGGTTGGCAAGGGACAGCTCACTAAACAGCTGATAACACAGTGGACACTGAAACACCACATTTTTTTTGTCCTGTTCCTGGTTTTTCCTACGCAGCCACCACACGTACTTCATGCCCTCCTCATTCCTGTGGTTGAGGTAAATGTGGCTCCTGAGGGAGCTAGAGGTGCTGTAGGGTTTTTGACATATGCGACAGATATGCCTGCACGGGTTGTGGGTCTCCAAGTGATCCCGGTAATGGGCTTTAATTCGAGCCCGAAAATCACACTTGTCACAAGCATAAAGGTTTTGGGTGTGGTTACGGTAGTGGGAGTACAACCCTCCAACGTTGGCAGTAGCAAAGTCACAGTCTGGGCACGTGAAGGCCTTCTTTGTCATGTGTTTGGCACAGTGCCGCCTGCAGGAAGTAAGAGTACGGAACAGCAACTTGCACTCACGACACGTGAACATGGCAGGGGCATCTCGCTTTTCTGACAATTTCTTCTCGGGGTAAACCTTGTCTATAATGTCATCCACAAAACTGAGGTCAGTCTGAGCAATCCACTTGTGGAGTCGCTCCTTCTGGTGAGGATTGGAGAAGAGTGGAAGGGTGGGAATGTGCTGAAAGCGTGATGGGCAAACATTCTGGGTTATGTCAGAGTTACACTTAGTGGAATTCAGGATAGACTGGGAGGAGGATAATGGCTGCTGCTTGTCACTTCTGTCTCTCAGCAGGACTTCATCGTTCTCTTCTTTAGGAAGATGCACTGTAGTGAAAGCTTCTTTATCCCTGAAATAAATTCATAATTCAATAATAATTTTGTTATGGTAATGAATATATATCAACAATTTCCATTTATTACCATCATAGTAATTTTGAAATGCATGCTCTAAGCCCATTGCAACTCACACTGTCTCTCCTCTGAGTTGGTCCACTTTAGGAGGTCGTCCTCTTTTCCTCTTCTCTGCTCCTCTACCTCTTGGCTTGCAAGTGGCACTTCTCTGCCACTCTTCCTCCTCAGCCTCCTCCTTTTGGGGTGCCTCAAGGTTAGAGATTTCTTCTGCTCCTCCCTCTGAAGAGGTCAAGAGGCTAGCAGGATGCTTAGAAAGTGACTGGTCTTGGGGAAGCTGGTCATCCTGCCATACACTGCACCGGTGCTTGTCAAACTGTCGCTGCTTTGGGAAAAGCTTATCACAGACAAGGCAGAGTGTACCATTTACCTCTACCTTGAATTTTCTTCTCACTGGCAGAGGCTCTTTCTGATCTATTAACTCTTCTTTTCGTGGACGACCCAATCTTCTTTGTACCTTCCTCCCATTGACATGTTGGACAGCCTCCACTGTGTTATTGCCATGAGGTGGAGAAAGAGGACTCAATTCAAACATGCACTGATTTATGTTGGATAGATCTTGTGGATGGTTTGCTGAGATGTGGCTCAAGATCTCAGCCTGTGATGGTGCAAACTTCTGGCATGGCCAACACACAAAAACAGGATTACAGGTCTGGGTGGCTGGAACCTGGCACCCTGCAGTGCACAAAGTGACGGCTTGGATTAGTAAGTACATCATGAAGCAATTATTTATCCATTATCTAGTTTTACAGGTCAACTTTCTTTCTTCTACAACTGCTGCAAAAATTCAGTTAATTTAAAAAAAACAAATCTGCAAAATACACACTTGAGAAGAAGTACTGCAGCCTTGTATATCCAAATAATCCAATAGGTTTTGATTTACTCTGCACTATCTACATATAATCTTCAAATAAGTGATAATTAAAGAAGCAAGGTTTCATGGGGAATAAAATGAAAATAATAATTACCTTCAGAGACCAAGCTGAATGTGTTGTCAGTATTGAGTATAAGGGTGTAGATTCCTGGGGAGGGTGTATACTCCAACTCTGAACAGTCCCCAGGTGCAAGGCTCATGCTCTCACTATTCAGCAAAGCTCCCTCCCCAAGCCCTTGTGTCATGCTGCCATCAGAAGCTGAGCCATCTTGGTGTCCCACAAAGATCTCTTCACTGCAACTGTTCCCTGCCACAACAGTAGCTTCACTTCTCACACTTAGTGGAAGCTCTCCATCAGCAGTGGTTCTGTCACCTGGCACCACTTTCTTTGAAACCTTACCTACACTGTTCATACCCCCCATGCTGTTAATCCCACTTTCATGAGGAATGTCTTCACATGGGCCTTTAACTTCAAGATCTATTTTTGGTTTATCTCTGTAAGCATATTCATATATCATGTCAGATCTATTCACAGACAGTTTTTCCTGGCAGTAATTCATATCTTTTGGTTCAGCAGGTGTGGTGTGAGTTACATTTGACGGAGTTGTGTACGTGATGGAATCAGATGTCCAACTCCTCCCTTGTGGACTAGTGTGGACCAGCTTTTTCTCTGTTTCTCTACTGTTTTCTGCAATCATTTTCTTGTCTCCATACACTGTTGAGAACACATTACAGCTCTGAGTGATACACATTTCAATGGGATGTGAAACACTGCTCAAGCGGGAAGCCTCGGTACTGGTGCCTTCACTCACTGCACGTGGATGCCCAGAACTTATACATGAATCGGATTTTACATTCTTCCTTCTTCCATCTGCTGGATCCTCCCAGGTACTTGTACTAGATGGGAAGTGTGTTTGGATATGGTCACTCTCTTCCTCACTGCTTCTACATTCAAATCCCACACTGCTGTTGACATGTCCACTGCAGCAAGAACTACTGATTGACTCCTCTTCTTCATTATTCTTGGGCAGTAGCTTCTCTGATCTAGTGATGGAGCTCATGTGAGAGGCTTCAGAACCCTCAAAATCTGGCCTACAAACTTTTGCCTTCAGCTCACCCTCCTGTTTTTTGTTCTCTGAAATTTCAATAAGAATGACATCTCCATCTTCACCCTCAAACGATCCTGTTTCTATACACGTGCTTTCTTCAGACCTTGGAGCTACTACTTCAAGAAGTCTGCTTGTATTTACATCTAATAATTTTGAAGTAGCAGACTTACAGTGTGGGGAAACAACTACACTGGACACAGTGCATCTTGGAGTGATTGAGTATTCTGAAACCTGGGAAAGAAACTCTGGTGAATCTTTATGCAGTGATGGACACTCCATTCTTGGGACACTGTTCAGGAAAGGAGAAGTGGAACTGTTGCTTGCTGAAGAGGCCTTAATGTTGGGAAAAACATGGTCCACAGGTTCAGTTTTCCTCTCGGGACTTCCACTTCTTATACCTGGTTGCTTTTGAAAATCTGCAAATAAACAAAATATATGAGAAATAAAATTCAAAATACATTTGGGATTAATAAGCAAAATATGGCAGAACATCAAGCAAACAGCACCACACAATTTGTTAAGACAATATCATATCATATAAATATCATGCATTCCCCTATGGTTGTAAGGTTAGATAGAGTCTGGCTGTACACTGCTACTCACCATGTTTGTGTTTGTGTTCTAAGAAAGTATCCAGCTGGTGGAATGTCAGCTTGCAGATGCCACAGGTGAACAAGTCCATCGTCGTTAGTGAGTGCACTGAGCCAACAATAAAGAATGTATTACAAATGAATTATTCAAGTAATTTTTTGAAGTATCACCATTCATTTCATTAACATGATTATCAATTTGTAATTTGTATTCATTATATAAGACTTATTAAAGTACTGGAATCACAGCAACATACTGAATGAAACAATGCAGGGGAGGCACAAGACAGGTCAAGCAATGTCCAGGTGCAACCGGATTGGCTGTTACAGGCCAAAATTACATCATTTCTCCTTCTTTAGATGTCAAATAATACTTCAAGAATAAAACTATTCTTTTGTATTAGTTTTTTTTTTTTTTTTTTTAGAAGAAGAAATCTAAGTTAACTAAGAATGTCATCACACTAATTCAAAATCTATCGCAATAATCTCTGACCTTAAAAGCCAGAGATGCAGCTTGCTGAACATTTATTTTCTGTCCTACCACTACGGAGACATGACAGCTAATTTTTCTCATCACCTTACATGACTGGGTAGCATTATAACTCCTTTGTTCAAGTCACTCCCTATTACTCAGTCCCTGCTATATTAAATTTGTGGCAACACTCACTCATTGGAGACAGTTGGTGTACATTTTTAGATCAGCATTCTCCTCCTATAAACACCTGCTGCTGAAAAGTTATACATAAATAAACAAAGAGGGCTAAAATTACTCCCTTTTCTGCCTGTCAGCATCATCCCCACACACTGCTATTCTCATGTTTGCATTTCTTGGAAAGGAATGACAAGAACCATCTCCTAGACCACTATCTTGCAGTCCACGCCCTTCCAGGTGTGTCTTTATAGTGTTTTGATCTGCCACCATTAGCCATATTATCATTATTACTACTACTATTACTTATCAATACATTACTGTGTGAATCAAGTATATCATTAGTCGAAAACACTGAAAAATATCGTTGCATCTCTAAACGGTGGATCTGTTATATTAATAAAACATACATTCTCTCTCTCTCTCTCTCTCTCTCTCTCTCTCTCTCTCTCTCCATCATTAGATTCAGCAACTGTGCCATAAAATACCCACCTGATGGAGGGCAAAACGGGCATACTGGAACAACACGTTTTCTTCGGACCTGTTATGGTTTCTTCTTTTACATGTTTCAGTTCGCAGTTTTTCAGCACTTGACCAGAAATGTATTCAGGAGCCTCACTATTGTGTTGCCATTGTCTTTGTGTGCTGTCAGCCCCAAAAATGTTCCAATTCCTGTACTATCCTCCTCCACCGTGTTCTCTCCCACCTGTCAGTGTCAGCCGGCCGCAGTATTGTGATTGTCGCTTCCTTCAGTAAGACTGCTGCCTTCACGGGAAAGTGGGCTGGTTAGGTACGTTCTAATTACTTAGCTTCGTACACGTTTGAAATGTTTAATAAACGCTATAATTTGTGATTTTATAATTGTATTAGGATTTTTCTCTGTTTTCTCTTTCTTTTCACTAAAGTGGTTGTCGTTCTATTTATAACAAACCTTTCACATGTAAATATCAAAATCAAGATCAGGCGGTACTCAGCTCATAACAGTTCCACGTGTGTGCAGTTGCATCCCGAGACATCAAGTAGTCCTAAACCACGACAAGGAACACAATATCTGTTGAAAAGAGATGTATTAGATTTAAACAGTGTCTAACGTTTCCTTGTGCATATTCCGCTTGCCTGGCAGCTGTCTGATTAGCACTGTGGAACAACAGTAACAATGGTAAGCCCTTTATTTGTAGCCATTCTCGTTATTCTTTACATTTACAAAATCCTCATTTGGGGCTTCACATATGAAATATGTAAATTATGAGTATATACGAATGAAAAAATCTCTCTGTATTATTAAATTTCAGGACAAAATAGATAGGTAGATTAATTATACCACATTCTTAGGCAGACTTACTAGACAAGATGAATTAAGGAACATGTATGGCAAATGTTATTCAATATTAGCAACTGCGAAGTACTTATGTAGAGAAGGAAAGTCCATGTAACAACAGGTACACAATAAACAATGCATAGATCCCAGAAATAAATCAAACCTTGTCTTAGGCTTCATCTTTTAGAGAATTGAAAGTAGAAATTGAAGTCAGACTTCATCTAGATCATGGTGTGCAGTTTTAGTGATAAATTACTGCTGTTATTACAGATGAGAAAAAAAAAAATATTCCTTATAAAAGAAGATTAAAGTTTTCAAATTTACACTATTTTATTATGTTCCTATATCCTTAAATGTCAGTAATGTAAACTTTTTTTTTTTTCCAGGGCAAAGCCAATATCAAGGTTTTGAAGGACAATCAAAAGGCTATACATCCAAGGAGTAGAAAAGCAAAGCAAATCTCAAAGAAAGTGTCTCGGTAAGTTCTCTGAAGTATGAAGGCTTTGAAGAGTTTAGTTTAATCTATTAGAATTGTGGCATGGATATTTGACTGGATTAAAGCTGTTCCTTGTATTTAAAGGCTTAGCTAATTTGCATATTTTGATCCTGTCTACAAATTTTTTACTGCAGTTGGTCAGGCTTGGTCATAGAATAGAGATATATTCCAAAATAATCATCTGCCTTTCCTATATATGTGAACAGATGGACTAACTTTCTGAACACTGATTTATTTCCAAATAACTGATCATTTGCTATTTATACATGATTTGCATGTGCTGGCCTAACTCATATGGAATTAATACAAGACTTCATGCATAACTTTGTCTTTGGTATTAACTTCATAAACTGTTAATGTGGTTTACCTATGAATGGATAGTAAAGATAGCCTGGTTTCATATTTTATTTGAAGCAAATTTCATAAATCATAATCCTATGTAATTAACTGTCCTTGTCAGCCACCACACATTTAATTATATTTTTATTTAACTTGTATTATCTATCTGTTCATCTCTGACACCTTGTTTTCTCCTGGACACCCACCAAAGGGGGTGATCATAGCAGAACCATCTCTCTCTTTCCTTATTTTAAAAAATGCTGCTTGTCAGTTCTCTAGGTATACCAGTGATGTACACTTAGAGGTGAGGGTAAGCTAACCTACCCTTCCATAAAAAAGTAGGCCTATTACCTGCCTATTATTACAATGTAATTGATTTTTTACATAAAATCATTGCAGAGAGTTAAAGTTGAAAAAGCGAAGAGGAGACAGCAACATCAAGCTTCAGTGCCTGGGAGATAAACTGGCATGGTTTAAAGAAAACATGGATCAGGAAGTGGATGTGATAACACCCAAACATGTCTTGGAATTGATTGAGAAGTAAGTACATGTGCAGCTTTTGCATAAGAATGAATAACATATGATCACATTACTTTTTTAGTTTTGAGCAACCAATTCCTGATTTCAGCAAAGTCTTAGAAAAGGACATCCTTCAGTTGTGGAGCTGTCTTCAGTAAATATTCTTAATCTTAATTAAATTATATTGAAAGTGGGTTACAAAAATTACAAAAACTGAAAGTGCTCTATTTCCTGCATCTCAGATTAAATTGAAATTATTATCTACAGCTTATCTATATAGATAGATAGATAGATAGATAGATAGATAGATAAATCTACAGAAAAAGTGCATATCTGTAGTCTTCATAATACTTTATTACCACATCAGGAGGAAGCTGCACACAACCATAATACCACTGTAAACAAGCCAATGGTCAGTTGTACAAAAAGCACGAAATTTTGTGCCTGGCCCAGTGTGTTTCAGATTTCACGCAGCAGTCATCATGCAAGACACTTTCCTCATGAAAGATTATCCTACATTGTAGTATTTCATTATATAATAGAAACAATGAATGAATGATACTGACCAGGAATGTAATGATCAATATAATTTTGTTGCTGGTTTTGAAAATAGGGAAAATAGGGACTATTGTTTTACAGCAGATATGACAAAGATTTTATGCCAGATGCCCTGTCTGATGCAACTGTCCCCATCTAGCAGTAGAGAGTTGCACTGGCTTGTATTATCTGTGGCTAGGGAACCGAGGCAGGTGACAGATGGATTATGGACAGTGACAGTAACAGAATGATTATGGGATGGCCTGGAATAGATAGGTAGCCAACAAAAAGGAGTAGAAAGAATTAGAGGAGGCTTTTTTCCTGCAGAGGAGTTGTAGAGGATGATGATGATCTGGGTATCATAAATATTCTTTATTTTGAATCTATAAATTTGCTTGAAAGGTGTGAGCTCTGCAGTTGGTAAATTCAAAGATATTGATTCTAAAAAGAACCAAAGCAATGCACTTTTCCAAGTAGATATAAATAAAAGATAATTATAATGTTAGTGATAACATGTAGAGGAAGATTACAAATGATGAGAGGAGGTGGTTGGAAACTGTGACAGAAAGCACAAGTTTGTTGATTTTCTTCTTAATGTCAGTTGGCACATGTGATCATCATATATTAGAATAAATAGTTGAATTTTATTTGCAGGTATATTGATAGAAATACAGAGGAGTTGGAACAGATCACTTTAAAACACGGCATTGGAGGTCGTCAGGTCCGGCAACATGCGAGCAGAGAAGACTGTTTACGGATCACAAAAGAAAGAGAAATGGAACTATTCACAAACTCAGGATTTGGTAAGAAGCAATCCTTTTGAGTGATCTTTTTGTAGTTTAATTGCAACATAATAAGGTTTTCTATGTAAGTAATTGTGAAGTGCAAGTAAGGGCTGCATGTTCCAAGTGAGGCATTGTTACAGTATATGTGAATACTGTATGTCTCATGTTAACTAAATTATCTCATCTAAATTATTTCCTTACTAAGCTAAGCAAATTATTTGAAGCAGTATGTTTTTTTTATTTTATTTATTTATTTATTTATTTTTCTTTACTGTTATTATGATGAAAACATGTACTGTTCCTGAAAAAGAAATAACGATCAGATATTAGTCTCTTTCACTTGTTGAATAACTTATAAATGCACGATGAATATTATATGAATCACATAACTGCGCCTGTCTACTTTGCTCCAGTGTCCCCAGTTTATAGAAAACAAATAATCTTGATAAAAACACGAGCTACCATTTGGTCCCAGAGCTAATATACCTGCTGAAACCTAGATTTAATTGTTTGTAGATTAGTGAGATGGCCAGAGGTCTGCAAGAGAAATACAAAATAATATAGCCATTCTTTATCTTTGTTGTTTTTCTCAGAAAGTGACCATAATAGTCCGGTTTACACCATAGTCTCTGGTGTTGTGGGATTTATTAGTGGTGTTACATTCCACTGGCATTGCAGCAACTTTAAAAGCTGCAAAATAATGTGTTTTGCATCAGCATAGTGGTCATTGTTCAGATGTGGTCAAACTGCCCATTCCTCAAGCTATTGCTGGGTGACTTTAAGAATATCCATGTGCTTTCTATTAACCCTATTCTCAGCTGTGACTGCATCAGGGAGCTCTAGGGGGCAGCAATAATCTGCAGAGGTATCACTTAAAATCTACTGTGCCACCATGGACAGGCTGACCATTTAAGCCTCCATAAAGAAAATATTTGCAGTAGCATTACCTCCAGGTGCAATAGGCACCCTAACTGAGTCCATATACCAATGGGTCCTGCTAATTGCACCCCACATGTCTTCCCAGGCCTCAACAAGATCATGTCACTCATGCACTCACTACTGCTCTTCTCCATTCACCTCTATGACACAATCATTCTTGCTTGCTGCGCAGTCATTCCTTTCTCATTCAGTGCTTAACATCTGGCCTCATTATTTTCTTTAATAGTTCTCTGTCCTCCATTCTTTTCACATACCAAACCATCTTAACACACATTCGATATGCTTGTCCAATCAACTTCCTCAAAACATCAGTTCTTACTAAATTTCTTATTCTCTCCATGTTACACCACACATACTTCTCATAGACTTCATTTCCATAACATTCAATTACTCCCTTCTCCATTACTCCCATGTTTTATGTTTCAGCACATTTGGCATGGTGCTGACTTTAAAAAAAAAAAAAAGTACTCTGTTGTAGACAGCATTGCCAACTGTGCGGTGCAATGTTGCCAACTATGTCAAGCATATAAAAGCTAGACTGGTATGTGTGATGTGTGCCAGATGTAAAAATACTTTGTGCCTGACCTTTGCACTTGTTCCAGTAATTTATCCAGTATTTTTAAATTTCCAGCAAATTTGAATACTGGGAAACTGAGATCTAGGAATTTGAGGGCTTTGTAAATTTTATATTCGTAGTGGTGGTAATAACAGCAGCAGCAGCAGCAGCAGCAATAGTAGCAGCAGTAGTAGTAATAGTAGTAGTAGTAGTAGTAGTAGTAGTAGTAGTAGTAGTAAAATCAGGAGAGCAAAGAATGCTATAAATTCCCAGAGTAATCCTGATGCTTTCTACATAGCATAATAAATTCAGAGAAATAATTGCAAGATACATCATACAAGACATAAGACTGAATAGCAGAGGATACATATCATATAAATGAAAGGAATAGAAAAAATTGTACCATTAAAAACAAAAGGTGTTCGTAACTTAGGACACCATTTATCACAGAATAGTGGGTATGACTAATGACAATCAGAATAAAGGCCAGTTACTAAAAATGACAAGTTTTAAGGATCAGTGAGAGTATGACCAATGAGACAATCAAAATAAAAGCCAATTAATAAAAATGATATCAGTTTTAACAATTAGTGACTGGAAGTTTTGAACACCGATGTTCTTAATGAAACTTGCTTTTAAACTCTCTTTAGTGAAAATGTCAAAGGCAAAACTATTTTCCACAACTAAATATCTTGCAGAAGTAAAAAAAAAAGTATTTGTCCAGATGAAATATTGAAAAAGCAGAACTTTACAAAAAATACACAATACAGATTGATCTTATTATGGTTTCAGAAACTGTGGACTTCTTAACCCCAGACACTCTTAACATATTTAAATCTTGGACGGGAGAACTGCGATATCTACCAAACATCAAGTTGAGGAAGTACACAAAGCAAGGCTTGGAGGCAATGATTTCTGGAACCTGTGAAGCCAGTCAACATAGCAGCCCACATCAAATGGAGGAAGATGACTCAGATGAAGAAGATTCAGGAGATGAAATGTCAGATTAGTGAGACTACAGCATCTTGTTAGAAAATAAAAAATGAGGTTATGTTTATTTTTGTCTTTTAATCCATCCAGTCAGTCCACACTTTTCCCATTTATAATTCTTATGATAATACTCACACTTCCTAACACATCAATTTAATTCTGTCATGTCAGCAGGCATTTTACCATGAAGAGCAGTTTCTTACCTGATCTTGTGTATGAACAGTGACATCAGGGGTATTGTCAACTGTTTACCAATTGTGCAAGCCCCATCAAACAGACAGACAGAGCCTCCTGTCACTACATCCTCATTCCTCAATGGCAAGTTTAATATTCTAACCATGTGTTGTTTAATAGCTGATCCCCAACTGACTTTGAAGTATTTAGTTTTAAAGCACTTGGAATTCCTTTAGATACTGAAGAGGAAGAAGACTGATTGATTAATTAACAGAAAAATCTAGTACTAGGTGTCTAAGGCCATATGATTTTAAGTCACATTAATGAAAAAAAAGTAGGGTGCAGAGTTTAGATAGGATGCTGGTATTCTACAACATAATTTGTCAGTCAGAAAGTAAAAAAATTCTTAAAAAAAACATGACATATGGAAGGAGAGGAAAGAAGAGACATTAAGGAAAGCATGAGCAGCAGTTCATAAATTGATGAGATGTTGCATCTTAGGCACAGTAATGTAGGTTCACAACCCTGCACCACTACAGGCTAATGACATTCTTCAGCACTGAGTGTGATGGTATGGGTCTGCCTAGGTGAGAACAGTTCGTTTAATGGAACAAAGTTTACTAGAAAAAAGTGAGATTGAATGAGACTAACATTCCTCATTAATAAAAGAAATCAGAGGCAGGGAGACAGCATGTGCCCAAGGCATTGGTAGAGGGAGTGGAGAAAGCAAGAGTCAACTTGATCCTTACCAAGGATCCCAAATGAAATGGACATTTTTTTCCTTATATAAGGTCATTGGCCAAGGGCAACAAAAAAGCTCACTGAAACATTAGAGAGGTGGACAGAACAGGGATTAGAGAGGTGGACAGAACAGGGGTGAGAGAAAGAAGAAAGACTTGTGCACCAAGATGTGGGAAGAGGGGAAGCATGCAGTAAGCAAGATAAGAAGAGCAGTTAGCATGAAAATAGCAGTAGAAGATAGCAAGAGATGCAACATTGAGGCAATGAGAGGTTGAAGACAGTCAGAGGAGAGGAGTTGATAAGATGAAAACCTTTTGATTCCACCCTGTCTAAAATAGTGGTATGAGTGGAACCCCCAACATATGTGACCCATACAAGGACAGATAAGACCCCTGTACAGTTAGCAGTTTGGGACGGGGGGTTATATGAGAAAAACTGGTGGCAATGACTCAGAACGCCTAACTTCATAAAAGTTGTTTTAGCTAGAGACGAGATGTGAAGTTTCCAGTTTAGATTATAAGTAAAAGACAGACTGAGGATGTTCAGTGTAGAAGAGGGGGTCAGTCAGATGAGTCATTGAAGAAGAGGGGATAGTTATCTGGAAGGTTGTATCGAGTTGATAGATGAAAGAATTGAATTTTTGAGGCATTGAACAATATTAAGTTTGCTCTGCCCCAATCAGTTTTACAGAGATTTGAAGTCAGACGTTCTGTGGCTTCCCTGCGTGAAGTTAAATTCCTGAAAGGTTGGACGTCTACTTAAAGGCGGGGAAAAGTGCAAGGTGGTGTCATCAGCGTAGGAGTGGACAGGGCAAGAAGTTTGGTTTAGAAGATAATTGATGCATATTAGGAGAAGAGTGGGGTGACAGGACAGAACCCTCAGTCCAGTTCCCAACGCAACAGCAGCCCTCACGCAAACCTATTGTGGACGTAAAGTTTCGTATTTGACCATCATTACCGCCACAACCACGAGCCACTAGTGTAACAGGAAGGTCACCATCAACGCGAAATGTAATATTAGCTATGATTACAGAAAAATTGCCACCAAGGAGCGGTAACGAACCATTAGTCTATAATTTGGTCACTAGGAGAGGCCTTTAACACACTCCATTACTGAATAAAGATGCCTAACATAATAGCCGAGTCTCCACAATGACAACATGGAGTCTGACGGGAACTAGGTCAAATACTACTTATGCTTGCTGACGGTGTGGACTCGTAGATGCACTACCTCGATTTGGGGTTGCAGAATAATAATTACTGCTCAGATGGTAGAGGACATGGTTTGATGGGGCTTTGTCGCGAACATGCAAATACATAAATATTTAATCACTGTACTCTGTGTTCACGTGAATATGAATACATTATAATAATTGCCACATTTTGACATAATATTCACGTACTTGCAGTTTAATAGATTGTGAGGCCACCCGCCTTGGTATGAGAAAAGAGAGTGGCGGTAGTGGGAGCGGTGCCACGGGATTGGCTGGGAGAGACACAAGTTTCGAGACACTCGGTCCGTTTCACAACAGTCATTTGGTAGTTTTCATATAACATGATTCACTACAACACCATAACTAGAAGCAAATGAACCCAGTCAAAGTTGCTGCTTATCTGTGACATATTCACGCTAGGAAAACTCAGTACTCAGTATAGGCCACTATGTTCGTACATAAGCATATTTACACACACACACACACACACACACACACACACACGTATGTTTCTAACATTCTGTTTTCTCCGCTGTTTGTTTCCTGTCCGATGGTGATCATAACAAAGTGGTGGGCAATTAGGGCACCTCACGGCTGGGAGGGGAGGGGACGGGGAAGGTAGTTGCCTGTTAATTAGTAGCGAGGTGGATCAAAGGTGCGACTGAGGTGGTGGAGTCCCTTCACAGCTGCTCCCCGCGCAGGAAATACTATGAAAATAGAATAACATTGTTAAATTGACGAGAGAGAGAGAGAGAGAGAGAGAGAGAGAGAGAGAGAGAGAGAGAGAGAGAGAGAGACTCGCATTGATAACAAAATAACATGAAGCGAAATAACCTGTTGTGCTGCAAGGGATGATCTCACGTAAACAAGATGATAATTGGATGACCACGATGGTTACTGATTCACTAAAATACTCAGCCACACGTGTATGCACAACAAACAACAAAACACACACTTAAGTACTACCTGCAAGGAAGTCTGAGGCAGGGGGCAACTAAGGAGGTTCATTATTACTAAACCTTCTTAGAGACAATGCCGCTTAATTAAATAAATATGTGACAAGCTGTTATTAATGAAGCGGTGTGTGTGTGTATGTGTGTGTGTTTAATAATGTAGTGCGTGTGTGGGAAGACGGAGACTGAATGAAAATAAATAATTAACACAACAGCAATAATAATAATAATAATAATAATAATAATAATAATAATAATAATAATAATAATAATAATAATAATAACAACAGATTTCTTAAGAGTCAAACTAAAAATATACAAAAAAGTAGGATTTTAGAAAGTAAAATTACGTAAAATCTAAAGAAGTAAGCTTCTATTAATAAACTCTTAGGCATAGAATTTAGCACATAATCATAATGGAGTACAGAAGTGTGTGGAAAGAGCAGTAAAGATGCGGAAACTCTTGTGTCCCATGAACAAAATGTATTGAGCGATTTTGTTACCTGCGCGGTGCAGTGTGACCCTGTTGTTGCTGCGCATTAAATAAACTAGTCGTTGAATTATTACCTGAACCTTGCCAGATCGCAATATATTACCTGTCACGACAACCTGACCCGTGACGAACTCAAGGAAATCAGACTGGCTGTGGTGCGTAAATTACCCATTAAATTTCCCTATTTTTTTTTTTTTTTTTCTTTTTAAGAGATTAAAATAAAGTGAGTGAAACACTGTGACAGCTTTCTCACAATTATATCGTTCGTGGTCAGAGCCAAATACCTCAGTCGCTAATTTGTTCACTTTTTCACTGCAATTACAATATGACACTTGTTATTTCATGCCAGGAATACATGGCGAGATACTGTGCGGAAATGAAACCATAGATACTACATTTATTTATTTATTTTTAACTACTCATTACCTCCTTTTGCTCTTTTTGATGTCTTTCGAAATTATACATCCAATCTTACACTCAACCATTCCATTAGCTGATGAGATATGAATTCAATGCACAACTATACAGAAAAGTGTCCTTACTCTCGCGAACGCTGGATACCATGGAGTTTAAAAGGATTCGAGTGGTTTCGGTACAGTTGTGAAGACTGGCTGTCTGGAAGTTCACGAAGAGTGCATTGTGTATTATTGTGATTTGAACTTAGCCGTGTCATCCAGGACTATCGGTACATCTCACGTTCAAACAATAAACCATTATTTTGAAATGCTTATTTATAATACGCAACCACAAACATGATCTTCTCTAAATATCCTTCCCCAGTTTCCTCAACAATCATTAGCGGCAAAATACACATCAGGTATCCATTGTTTCCAAACAATGTTTCCTGGTGTGGACAGGCCTTTTAGTTCATCCGGTAAACAAGTAACTTTGTTCATCGTGTGCCTGGCAATGTCGTACTTCCGCCCCTCTGATACACCAGACAGTGTTCGTGGTTCCGAAACTACGAACACGGGCAGTGCCCGTTACATCCCTTGGTGCTCGCTGCTGACGTCATCAGCGCTCCTTTCCGCTTTCCATTGTCAACTAGTAAGAGTGGGTGTTCGACGGACAATGTTTGACCGTGTGGACGCACCCTAACAGCAAGTCCTGGACTGCTGCTGGGTATGCTTATTTTTTAACTTTTTTGTGCACGTTAGGAAACAAATGCCGCCACCACTGCTGCAAACAAAAGTACTTATGTCACGTTTGAACGTTAGATCGCAGAAGGGGGAGTTAAAACGTTATAGGTCATAATACTTCTTAACAATCAGGAGTAACGGGAATCTATTATATATTTTATTAAGAGCTAGCTATTTTCTCAGCTACCTATTTCATAAGAGCTAACTATAACTCCTAAATCTTTTTCGTACCCTGAACCTACCAGAGCTTCGTTGTGGGTTTCCTCTGCCTACGCTAAGTACTTTGCATTTGTTGATATTAAACTGCATTTGATATTAAACAAATGGCAAATTCAGTTTAATATAAAAAATGCAAAGTACTTAGCGTAAGAAGAGGAAACACACACAGTAGATACACAATAAACAACGAAGCTCTGGTAGGTTCAGGGTACAAAAAAGATTTAGGAGTTACAGTCAGCTCTGAACTACGTCTAAGAAAGCAATACATATATGCTAGGAACAAGGCAAATACGGTATTAGGATTCATTTATAGGAGTGTTAAAAGTAAAAGTTCCGAAGTAATATTAAAGTTATATTTGCCGCTGGTCAGACCTCATCTAGACTACGCTGTGAAGGAAGGATATAGGTCTATAAGAATCAGTACAAAGGAGAAAGACTAAAAGAATACAGGGGATGAGGAGTATTCCTTACAAAGCGAGATTGAAGCTGTTGAATTTACATTCTTTAGAGAGACGTAGGTTAAGAGGGGACCTGACAGAAGCCTCTAAGTGGTATAAAGGTTATAACAAGAGGGACGTAAGCAAAATTCCTAGGATCAATAAGCAGGATAGAACAAGAAATAACGGGTTCAGGCTTTAAAAATTTTGGTTTAAAAAAGATATATGAAGGAAATGGTTGTCAGAGTGCTAGATGAATGGAACGGACTCAGTAATCAAGTTGTTAGTGCTGAGTCATTAGGGAGCTTTATGAGAAGATTAGACATTTATGGATGGGAATGATAGGTGGAAATAGGTAGGTATATTTCATGCAGGGACTGCCACGTGTAGGTCTGATGGCTTCTTGCACCTTCCCTTATTTTTTGATGTTCTTATGTTCTTAATTAAATTGATATCTCTACAGTGTGCTCTCTCTCTCTCTCTCTCTCTCTCTCTCTCTCTCTCTCTCTCTCTCTCTCTCTCTCTCTCTCTCTCTCTCTCGTTAAAATGTTCCACTGGACAGCCACCATTCCAAGCCTCACTGCCCAGTCTGCAATTACACGTTCGTCAGAATGGTTCAGGCCAAAATAAAGTCGCTGATCTTAACATTACATTAATTAAGAAGAAAAAAGAAGCCACATATAAAAATAGTTAGGTAATGAACGCGGTGAAGAAGATTGCCAGGACGAAGAAAACGAGGGTGTCACGGAACTTGACAAGGCAAGTGGCTTCGTTAAAAGAAGAGGTTGTCTGTCCTTCGCCGCCACCTGTGACCTCTGAAGGTTAAGAGGCCAAACTAGGTAAATCTGGAGTCTGGGGAAATGAAGACGATGCCTCCTCCATCATTGTAGTGCGTCTCTCCACAGTCATCATCTTGTTTCTCTCTTAGGTTACTTTAGGTTAAGTTAAATTAGTTTAGTTAAGTTTTAATAGTGTTGATACGGACAATGTTTGTTTCAGTGCGCACACTCGTGGTTAGGTTAGGTTAAGTTAGGTTGGTTAGGTTAGGTTAGGTTAAGTTAGGTTGGGTTAGTAAATTTTAATAGTGTTGAATTCTAAAATCCTCCGTGACCACTACCAACTGCAGAAAAGCGATATCATTGAGAATTTAGGTCTGCATCTCTCTCTCTCTCTCTCTCTCTCTCTCTCTCTCTCTCTCTCTCTCTCTCTATGACGCAGTAATGAAGGAAGGAAAAACCAGCTCTTCCTTTCAGTCATCGGTAACATCACACGAAGGAGACGCATTGTGGCCAAACGTCCGTAAACAGCAGCAATGTACCGAGGGTTTTGGTAGATTGCTCCTGCCCGAGGTTCCCACTATCCCATCTTCTTCCTTCTCCTCCTCACCCTTTCTTTTCCTTTCCTCTTCATTTTATCTCATTTTCCTTGTCTTTTTCCTTCGTTCTCCTTTCTCTTCTTTAACTTCTTTCCCCCCTCTTCCATTTTCTTCTTCTTCTTCTTCTGCTGCTTTGTTTACGTTTTCTCTTCAGTTTTCTTCTTCTTCTTCTTCTTCCATTTTTTTCTCTTACTCTTCCTCCTCCTCCCCCTCTTCACACGCCGCAGCCGCCGCTTCTTTTTTTTTTCCTCTTACATATCAAAGAAACTTTCAAGAATCTCTCTCTCTCTCTCTCTCTCTCTCTCTCTCTCTCTCTCTCTCTCTCTCTCTCTCTCTCTCTCTCTCTCTCTCTCTGACAAAAAAATAAGAGATAAAGGTGAAAATACGTAAGAGAGTAATTGTTCACTCCCTTCACTTTTAATGACAGAAAAACTAGGCGGCTCCTGAGTATTAGTTTTGGGATCCTGATGTGCCATTAACAGTGTGTGGCGCCATAAGCTGTTGCACCTGACCGTGGAAATACATATCACAGCCTGTCATTCACGCATACAAAGTAGACAAACATTTTGGTGATATTCAAACGGTATATAAAAAAAAAAAAAAGTTAATTTATGATTTTCAAAAAGCCGATTGATGTAAAACGCAGCTGGTCGAGGGATGATAGATACAAAGACAGACAGGCAGATAGACAATAGATACAGACCAATAGATAACAGTGAGGTTCTCTCTATATTTCTCGGATGTTTTCAATTAAGTCCCCGACGAGGTGCGTTCCCATCCCAGTCACCGAGACGAGCTGCAAAAATATAGTTCTCTACGGGGATTTTTACCTTTTCCCTTCTCTTTTCTGCCTCGTGCCGCATCCAGAGCGTAAAAAGCTAGGAAACACGTTCTCTCTTAGCAATTAATTTAATGAAAGTTACTTCAAACACGCCAGACTCAGCCATGGAAGTTATCACAAAACGTACGAGTAATAGTCAGAGAATTCCGTAACTCAAGTGATTAGGGGACACATTTGTTGCGGCGTATAAAAATTCTGAACATGTAATTTCATAGAACGATGCGTATAACATGTATTTCCATCGCTTCCCCTTTTGTGGTCCATGGATAATGCTCTCTGTAACCTTCAGCATGTCGTATGCCAGCCACTCGATACCTTGGCCCAAAATGTTAAACAGTCACTCCTTAACATGCCCTGGGACGTCAGATAGTCACTCCCTGACATGCCATAAGGTGTAAGACGGTCACTTCCTAACAAAAGGTGTCTGACATTCACTCCCCACCAAAAGATGTCAGCCAGTCACTCCTTACCAAAAGATATCAAACAGGTCACTCCTTACCAAGAGATGTCAATGTCAGCCACTCACTCCTTACCAAGAGATGTCAGCCAGTCACTCCTTACCAAACGATAAAGTCACTCCCTACCACATCACAAAATATCAGACAATGACATAGAGGCAATATCCATTTTGATTCCATTTCCTAAATACTGAAACTGCCTCGGCTAGACGGATCTGGTTTACAACACAATAAGGTTCAGGAATGCATCTTAGACCAATCAGACCATCAGGTATCTAGTCTCCTGTCCCTCCCCCTGAAATAAGTCATACTGTGGTGTTCAGTCATGGTCCGCTTATTTTTTTTAACAACACAATGCACATACTCTTAAAAGAAAACGTACCGTGGCGCCCAGAGATTCTGATCTGCTTATTCTTGAAGTTAACCCTTTCACAGCGCATCTAAAACCTCGTGCGACGACCACCATTGTGAGACCTTCCATCTGCAGCTCCCTGCTTTGCGCTGCCTCACCCTGAAATAAGAGACAGACCATTGATGTTTCTCTCCATTACATGACCCATATTTCGAAACGCTTTGTTCTCTCATAGGCATTGTTTTTAAAATCCACACAGATGATTAAAAGGGTTTCCATGGGTGCTTTTTTCCATTAATGATGCGGAATCCTTGTCAAACTATCGCTCGAAACATATAATCATTCTAGAAATAAAATGACAAAAAATAAATAAAGTACATAAAATACTGTTGAAAAGTAAGAGATAAGGAGTCGAGACGTTTCAGACCATGTTTCCAGAATGACACACACACACACATTCACCTATGCATCTCCGTCGGCGAGTTTCCGCGCAGGTGCACTGACGTTAACATTCACCGATCACGAAGAAACTCAGCTAAAGTTTAGACATTCTGATTGGCTGTTTTGCCGCGGGAAACTTTGATGTGTGGGTCAACGAGTATTTCGCGTGTCTCTCTCTCTCTCTCTCTCTCTCTCTCTCTCTCTCTCTCTCTCTCTCTCTCTCTCTCTCTCTCTTACTAAACCTCTACCCATCCGTTCATCCATCCATTCATTCTCTATGAGGAAAACCTATATTTCTTTGTGTTTGAGGATGTGAATGTATGCATATTATTTAACCATACTATCACACACCCACACACACACACACACACACACACACACATTCTCTATATTATTCTTCTCGTCCCTATTATTGCAATCTCTTCTCTACTATTTTATTTCTTCACTATCATCCTCCTCCTCTCTTATATCTTCCTTTTTCTCTTCTATATTCCTCCTTCTCTTTTCTATATTCTCATTTTGCTTTCACGTTCGCTCAATTCTGAGACGCCCTTAGTGGGATCGACTACCACTGTGCCAGGCTTTCAAAATTAACTACAGAAATGCAACTATAGAAGGTGAGAAAAGACACAAGATATAGTTTCCCTTCGTAATCCACTGAGTCTGAGCTGGACATCTCAGAGGTGGAGAGATCCCGAGAGCTGAGGCCCGCGCAAGATGTCCAGCTCAGGCACAGCAGATTACGAAAGAAATCTTTACCTAACATATTGGCTATTTGGTGCTACTTTGGCTTGTTATCTACAGGGGAAAAAATATCTACACCGTACTTTGGCTTGTTATCTACAAGGAAAAAGTATCTACACTGTACAAATTTTTATTTTGGGATGATATATAGCATAGGGAAAATGTAATTAAAATATTACTTTTTCTTTTATTCATATTCTAGCGATGAACAACACGTACAGTACATCGGTTAAAAATGCTAAATAGAGGTCAGGAGCTTCTTTTCTTTTCATCCGCTAACAAAAGTAGTCTCGGTGAGACTGAAATACTCTTTGATTGATGCCTCACATTATTTTCAATATACGAATCTTCGCATCAAGCTACGATCTTTCAGTTACTTGAGTACAAGCTCTGATGTTAGAATCGACGTAATATTGCTGATGATTTACAGAAAAATGATGAAGTTTGAGTTGGTTTAAATTAGAGTAAGCTGGCCAATCATCTGAATGGATTATTGAGCCTTCAGCGACTTTTCTCTGAATAATTGGGTGAAGTATCTCACAGTCCACTCTTGCTTCAGACTCTCTAACCAAACATTTTCTCTCGAAACTAGGACAAGTGTTTTCCTTGTTCCTGATAAGTACAACTTTTCTTGTTGTAGATCACAATATAAAATGTAGATTGCATACAAAAGTAGATTCATAACACGTAGATCGCAATATAAAGTGTAGATCGCATACCAACGAAGGTTCATGACAGGCAGATAACAAGCCAAAGTAGCATCGTGACAAGTTTGTTATTAAGAAAGACACTTCCCAAAATGTCTGGACACAAATGTCTCATTTATGAAGTCTCTCCGTCAGGAGGCAGAGAGCGGCCCTGCAGGAGAAAGAGAGGAACATAAAAGCTATGGTGGTGGCCTATGTGGCGGCCCCCGGACTAGGCACGCCTGGCAGGCATGGTCCTGGTGAATGTAAACTTTCATTTTTGGGCCTCATGACACTGTACTCATACATACATACACACACACACACACACACACACACACACACACACACACATGGCGGGCGAGGGACATTCTCTGCACAACGATGTTCTTCCTCCCCTTCTCTCCGTGAGAGAGAGAAAGAGAGAGAGAGAGAGAGAGAGAGAGAGAGAGAGACTTCTATATCGCGTCGATATAGAAGTTACGCGTCTGTTGAGTTCCCTCTCGAGTCCCTCAGTCTTGAAATGGTAGAATTAGCAACTTGAGAAGTGACATGTTGAAAGGATCTCTCTCTCTCTCTCTCTCTCTCTCTCTCTCTCTCTCTCTCTCTCTCTCTCTCTCTCTCTCTCTCTCTCTCTCTCTCTCTATTTCAAATTAG
>NC_087155.1:33022555-33042555 GCF_035594125.1 Scylla paramamosain | reverse complement strand
TTCCTTCAGTTCAATGTTTTTTTTTTCCTCTTCGCTCCTTCCCTTCTCACCTCCTCCTTCATTCCTTATTCTCCTCGCCATCCTCTCCCACGTCCCTTCCTTCATTTCAGTTGTTTTTATCTCTATTCATTCCTTCCCCTTCTCTCCTTTCCTTCATTCCAAATACGTTTCTCTCTTGATTCCCTTCTATCTCATTCCTTCTTTCGTTATTCCTTTTCCCCTAATGCCTCTTTTTTTTTTCTTTCCACTTCCTTATCCCTATTCCTTTTGTTCATTACCTTCCTTCTTCCTTTCCTCCTTCGTAATTCCCTCAGAGGTTTCTGCCACGCTGCTTTCTGTTCACGCCTCTTCCCCCGTTCGTTCTTCCCCATACCCTCACTTCTCCCCTCCCCCCTCCCTCCCTCCCTCCCTAATACCTGCTGCTATTAAATTGCGCACGGAGGGAGACTGATGGTGAGATCACTATTCAAATGTTGATAGATGAAGGGCCGGCAAGACCACGCCCCTCCTTCCCTCCCTCCCTTCCTTCCTGTTTATACCTTCAGCCACGCCCCTCCCTTTATTCCCTCCCTGCTTTCTTCCTCCCTGTTGTTCCTCTCAGCTACGTCAGATCTTTTCTCCCTTCTTTTCTTTTCTCTTTCCTGTTATATCTTTTCTCTTTTCCTTCCCCTCCTTTCCTTCTCTCTGTTATTGTTTTCAGCTATGTTACATGTTTTTTTTCCTCACTTTTTCTTCTTCGCTTTTCATTCTTTCCTTCATTTAATTCTCCTCTTCGTTCATCTTTTTAACTTTTCCTCTCGCCTCTTCCGTCTTTCTCGCTCATATCATTGTCTTTTCCCCCGATTCTCTTTCTTCCCTTTTCCTTCTCCATTTAATTTTACGTCCGCTCTTCCGTTCCTTTCCTTTCTTCTTCATTTCTTTTCTCCCTCAAATTATAACCTTTTCTATCCGTGTTTCTTTCTCCAGTGGTCAACCTGTTCCTTTCCTCCTTCCCTTTATTTAACTTTTATCTGCGTCCATCTCTTCCCTTCCTTTTCATTTCCCTTCTTTTTCCTCTACATATATTTACCAGTTTTAGCTGTTCTTTTTATTTATCATCTTCTCTTTCTCCTCCTCCTCCTATCTTGTTTAATCCTCTATATTTTTTTTATTTTTTCATCACCAAACAGCCAAGAGGTCTGTTGCTGTTTGTTTTCCTTTGTATATTCTTCCTCCTTGTCGTCGTGCTACTCTCTCTATCAAACTTTCTTTCTAAAATCATTTGTATTTCTGTTTTCTTCATCATCTAACAGCCTAGCATGAACCAAGAGGTCTGTTGCTGCTTGTTTTCCTTCGTATATTCCTTCTCCTCCTCCTCTTCCTTGTTCTACTTTCACAGTGTTATTTTCCTTATCAAACCTTCCCACTAAACCATTCATCTTCCATCCTCGCAAGGTGTGAAGACTAATAACCACCTGGGCAATGCATTCTCACAGGTAACTATAAAAGTGCTCACCACCAGATTCCCTCATTAGGTGCATGCAAATTGCGCTTCTCAGGTGAGGTGCGTCAGGTGCTGCAGCTTTGTAATGTTATCAGGTGTCCAAACTCTTTACCTAGCGGCCCGACACAAGGTTATATGAAGTTTTTGTGTAAGTGGTGATAGTGTGGTGGTGGTGGTGGTGAAGGAGAAAGTGAGAGGGGAGAGTGACTGTAGTGAGGGAGGCAGGGACAGAGAGAGGGAGGGAGGGAGGGAAGAAGGGTGAGGAGAGTGACTGTAATGGATGAAAGGACAACATTCTGAAACACTTCTAAACCTAAGCTAACTTAACTTCGATTACTTTCAAAACTCTCTAATTAAAGCTATACGGGTGATAGATGAACAAGATTTCTACATTACGAACAGAAGGAACACTCTTTTGAAAACCCATCTGATCATCGGTGGCCTTTGAAAACAGTCTTGGCAAGGGAGCAAAGCGGTTTATGAATACAGGTCAGAGGCAGGGAATGAGAGAGAGAAGGGGTGGGAGGGAGGAAAGCAGGTAATAAAGGGATGCATGGGGATGATGGGTAATCGTGGGGAAGGTGAGAATAGTTAAATAGAGATAGGCGGACGAGCTGTGCAGTGTGTGGTGGTGGGAATGAATCAATGGGGGAACAGGGAGGGTAGGAAAGGCTGGGATCAATGTGTACTCATTCTATGTGAACACTGTAAGAACAAATGTATACGTGGTCAGTGAGTAAACAGTGAATAAATAATATACGATAAAAAAAAAAAGGTTAAGAAAAAGAAAGGAAATACCAACGAAAAAAAAAAAAGGACTACGGAAGCAAAAGGGAAAGAGAAGCAAAATACCCAGTCTTCTATCACCAAAAAATAATACGAAAGAAAGGAGAAAGAAAAGTTAAAAAAAAAAGGACACTAAAGGAGGGGAGAAAATGAAGAGAAAAAGAAAAGAAACCTATCACATCAGAAAGTAATAAGAGAGAAAGAGGAGAAAAGTACAAAAAAAAAAAAAAAAAAACACTGAATTAACTGGTGGATAAGATTCCTAACTTGAAGTGGACGCGAGAAGAAAAGATGTGAAAGAGAAAGCATCGTTATCCTTCCTGAAAACACTCTTACTCTCACTTTAACGACACCCTAGACACATCCTCTCTCTCTCTCTCTCTCTCTCTCTCTCTCTCTCTCTCTCTCTCTCTCTCTCTCTCTAACATCCTTGCTGCGGCCACGAGGACACTGACAAATTAGGATGTACAGGTTTACTCGATCAGAAAGTAATGCATGACAGAAGTGGGACCGAGTATTGCACTGGGAGCTGCGGTGGCCTGCAACTAACAATCTGTCACTTGGCTGAATTCGCTGCGAAGTACTGATACCCTAACTTAACACAGATCCGTTCTTCCCCGGACTCTCACACACAAGCACTGGTAGCCCATGAAAACAGTGATCCCTGCTTCCCCCGTATACACAAGCACTGATAGCCTGCTCGTCACGTAAAACAGATCTGTTCTCAGACACAAAGCAACCTAACCCATAACATAATCAACACTTCTTAACACGCTTCGTCGTAATTCACTCAGCAAAACTTTCCATGCACACGTACTTTTATTTATTTTTTTCCTCTCAACTTCCCGGAATATGATAAAATACTGCACATTTCCATCGAGCTTTTTTTTTTTTTAATTCAATGCTTATTCATACAGGACCCACTGCGACCAGGATGCAAGTTTAAATTATCTACGTGCTGTAAATTTTAAGTCACTTGCATGTTTAATTCTTATGATTTTCCCGCGTTAGGTATGGAGGAGATACTCAGGCGAGGGAGGAGAGGAGAACGAGAGAGAGAGGGAGAGATGAAAAATGAAAGGGAGACAGTAAAGGAAGAAAGAAAAGAAGGAAGGAAGGAAGGAAGGAAGGAAGGATGGAGGAAAAGATAGGTCATGAGGGAGGATGGATGGGAGGGAAAGAGAGAGATAGAGAAGAGAGGAAGTAACGAAAGAAGAAGAAGAAGAAGAAGAAGAAGAAGAAGAAGAAGAAGAAGAAGAAGAAGAAGAAGGAGAGAAAAGAAAAAGAAAAAGAAAGAAAGAGAGAGAGAGAGAGAGAGAGAGAGAGAGAGAGAGAGAGAGAGAGAGAGAGAGAGAGAGAGAGAGAGAGAGTGCGTGTGTGTGTATGTGTGTGTGAGGAAATGAGGGAGGGGGATGATGTATGGAGGCGTCAGCTGGAATCATGCCTTACATAAGAAGCTGTGATCCTATGAACGTAATTTTTCATCTGAAGGACGAACTAATTTTGCAGTCCAGAAGGGAACTATGGGATAGCTCCTCCTGCTGCTGCTGCTGCTACTTCTACTGGGGGAGGGGGACAAGAGGAGGAGGAAGAGGAGGAGGAAGGTAATACATGTGAGAGAGGACTGACGCGTAAGCACAAATACACACAAAAAATAAATAAATAAAGGTAAATAAATAAATAAAAGATGAAAGAAGCGTCAAAAAATGGATAAATGGAGAGAAAGTTACTAATGAAAAAAAGAAAAAGAAACACAAATGGTCTTAAAAAAAACAAAAAAAAAAAACAATATTAGATACAAAAATGATGTAACACGCAAGTAAAAAAGTACATATATGGAAAAAGGTGGGGAATGACGAACAGGTGCAAAATTAAATACAAAAATGTAACGAAACGGAAGATGAAAAAAAAAAAGAAGAAACATAAGACGAAAATACAAGTACAGTATCAAATAAAACCACTAAACTAAATAACCCCCACAAAAAATAAGAAAAATGAATATGAGAGAGAGAGAGAGAGAGAGAGAGAGAGAGAGAGAGAGAGAGAGAGAGAGAGAGAGAGAGAGAGAGAGAGAGAGAGAGAGAAATAAAACACCGAACAAAAAAAATCAATAAAAAAGTAAAACACATCAGAAAAAAAAAAAAAAAAACGAGTCAAACAGAAACAGCATCCCTGAGGAGCAAGTCGCGTCCCAAGGCTCGCAGCTCCCAAGGCAACCATGGGTGCGCGAGAGAAGCGGACTTAAAACGCTGCTAAATAATTAAAAGCTTGCGTGGTTGTCGTACCGAGAAGAGGATCCAGAAACACCGTCATTGGGGAGGAAAAATGTGAAGTACAAAGCCCATCTGAGGCGGAGAAGTGAGGACAATGAGCTTGGCGAACATAATAGGACACTAGAAAGAGAAAGGAGGAGGAGGAGGAGGAGGAGGAGGAGGAGGAGGAGGAGGAGGAGGAGGAGGAGGAGGAGGAGGAGGAGGAGGAGGAGGAGGAATGACATGGTCCGGAGAGGTAGGAGGAGATGGAGGAGAGGAAGTGGAGAAACGACGTGATCAAGATGAGAAGGAAGGAAGGAAGGAAGGAAGGAAGGAAGGAAGGAAGGAAGGGAGGGAGGAAGGAAGGGAGGCATTTCAGTAACATTTAAGTAATACGTAGTTCCCTGGCCACACACAGACACATTTCTCTCTCTCTCTCTCTCTCTCTCTCTCTCTCTCTCTCTCTCTCTCTGGGATACAAATGTCTAGATGAGAAACACTACATCAAGGAGCTCTGAAATCGCTTCTATGAATCTTAAAAAAGGCTTCTCGTGTGTGATTTTAATTCAGAAGAGAACCAACGGAAGTACTGTACTCGACATGATGGGATCCGGCGAGGTGATCCTGCCAACTGAGACACGCCGTCTTGAACACTGTCATTGGACGATGCACTCACCTCCTGGGAAGTATTTAATTTTTTCCTCTTCCATATAACGTGCAACAAATTGACAAGATTCTCCTCAAACCCTTATTCGTAGGGTATCTAATTATTCTTAAGAGTAAATAAGGATTTTTTGGAGTGAATGCAAAGCCAATCAAAAGCATTTAAATTTTTTTTCTTTTAAAGAATAGGCGCGTTGAACAGCGGATGTACGTATCGTCCAGTCACTGTGTTACCTGCTCACTTATTCTCAGATGACACTGAACATGGAAAAGAATGAACGTGTTACCAGATAGTGGAGACTGCTAGGGAAGTTTTTACCTGGTATAAGGAAAGCATGGTAAAAAAAAAGAGAAGTGAATTATTTTGACAGCATAGAAGTGTTAATCACCAGGTAAAACAAATAATAAATAGATAAAAAATCAGAATAAAAAAAAAACTACCATACAGTTCTCGTTTCCATCACTCGGACTTGGATCAGGTTAGAAATTTCTCACTTGTAAACCGAAAACATGAGTCGTAAACACATGACAAGGGCCACTTCCCATACCTGACGAAGATTACCCACACAGGGCAGCAGCTCGCAGCACACGTCCACTCACTGTGATGTCCTGGCCAAGGTGGTGAGGGAATGAAGCACGGTGGCGAGGCTCCGAGATTCCGATTCAACTTGTCTCGCATCAGAGTTTGAGGCAAGATGGTTTCCAGTCTGAATCTAACACTTTGTCCACCGAGACCACAAGTATTGCTTTATTCTAACATTTTAAATCTATGGTAATATTTTTCCTAGTGAAAGAACACATAAACAAAGAACTCTCTCTCTCTCTCTCTCTCTCTCTCTCTCTCTCTCTCTCTCTCTCTCTCTCTCTCTCTCTCTCTCTCTCACGCACCACTCACGATAAAAACAATGAAAAATCCGAAACACACACACACACACACACATACACACACGAAAAGATGTCCCTGCGTCTTTCACCTTGTTTTCCACTCTCCATTTTCTTCTTTTTGTACTTTTTTTATTTTTCTCCTTTTTGAAGTGTCTACCTTCCTTTTTCCCTCACTGTTTGCCTGTCTCTCGTATCTCCACCTTCTTTTCTCCACGTTATCGGTCAGTCCTTTCGTGAAAACACCAATACCTGCGAAGCTCACGTGGACTTTGGGATGCCAACATCAAACAATCCTTTAGACTCCCTTTTACTCGTACCATTGTTTGGCATAGTGGCGCTAGGGAATCTCACCACGCTCACTCCTACTTCTCACCTCGCCTGGTCCTCTCCTCTGCTCTAAGTAAAGTTTAGGGTACGATTTCAAAGGATACCACAACCAGAGAAAGTAAGAGTAATCATTCACAAGCCATTAGGACCTGTAGTTTCATCTCTGCTCTGGGAAATCATTTGCGGTTACTCAAATGAAAATCGGAGGTGTTCTAGTGTCATTACTAGTCAAAGGGTTTAGATAAGGGATTATGGGATTTTTATATTGGAAAATGAGTTAGATGTTATAAAACAGGGAAAAAAAAGTGTTTGGAGAGAGAGAGAGAGAGAGAGAGAGAGAGAGAGAGAGAGAGAGAGAGAGAGAGAGAGAGAGAGAGAGAGAGATGCATTAGTGGCTATGAACCTTTTACTTGAGAAAACTGGCAGTTATACGAAAAACCGTGAGTACTAAAGACCTGTATAAAAAAAAAAAAAACGCATGTCAAAGATGAGCTAAAAAGTTCTGAAATCTTAAATTACAAGTAAAAAAAAAGTTACGTGCAGGTTTGTAAGGTATACATGCGCCTCCGTGATGTGGTGGCCATCGCGCTTGGTTATGAATATGCGGGCTGCGGTTCGAGTTAGGGGTTGAGACAGAGGCAGTGGGCGCACAGGTCACCAAACTGCTCACCCTTCCTTCCTGCTCGTCGATAAATGGGAGCCTGGGGAAACCTGAGGAATATAAGCTGTGAAGGCTTGGATGTCACAGTGTCCCGGGACACGGCATGTCATCCATTACATGTTCAAAGGCCAATGAGACGGAGATGAGCGCCGAGGCCACGCGCAGCTATAGAGCACGCTCCCCACCTTTACCTTTGTAATGTAAAACATAGCTGGAATCTTTTACTCCTGACAATAGGGAGAATAAAGAAAAAGGATGAGTAGGAAATTTTTTTTTACCTATAGATGAAAGGCACCTCAGTAACATCACAGGAGTGTAACAAAAGTGTATCAGGAGTCTGCGAAAGGACAATGAGTCCATACAAAGCACCGAGTCCTGTATATCTTTGTTCCCAGTCTGAAACGCGCGTATTTTCTCCCGTGAACCATTATCCTGGAGCTTCAAGGCATACAATGTACGTGGATCACACGAGAAATAGATAGACAGGGACAGGTAGATAGATATATGAATATATATATATATATATATATATATATATATATATATATATATATATATATATATATATATATATATATATACACACACACACACACACACACACACACACACACACACACACACACAGAGAGAGAGAGAGAGAGAGAGAGAGAGAGAGAGAGAGAGAGAGAGAGAGAGAGAGAGAGAGAGAGAGAGAGAGAGAGAGAGAGAGAGAGAGAGAGAGAGAGAGAGAGTGAGAGAGAGAGAAGACCTGCGTTAATTAATCTTAAGTCCTGGTCATTATCATTATAATTCTAATTTTCATCATCCATTAGAAAGTTAAAAGAACCAAAGAGAAGAAGGAAAGAAGAAAGAAAAGGAAAAAGATCGTACATTCATTGTAGATTAAAACAACAACGTTACCACCACCACCAACAACAACAACACTAACAGCAACAATAACAACAATAACAAGAACGACAAAACCACCACTAACTACCGCACCACACCACCACAAACCACTTCAATCAAAAACACTCCATCATCACCACAACCACCATCACCACCACCAACACCACCAACAACAACAACCATGTATATAGGCCACCAAAGTTACTGAAGCTCAAATCACCACCTACCGCTGAGTAACCCTGAGAACACACACACACACATACACACACACGCACACATACCATCTGGGGCACCGTTTTCTTTCAATAAGTCGGCCCCCCTACCAGGCAGCGGCATCAAGTACATAATAACATCAGCGAGTGGCCTTGTGGTACGGTTAACTTAATTCATTCCTCCGTGACCTGCGTCGTCTCGGAATTGGCTGGAATCCCCGCGAACTAAGACCAGACTGAGGGATGGAGGTACAGCGCTGGAGAGAAGGATGGAGCGCGGAGGGAGGTAGATAAATTAACTCTCTCCTTCCTCTCTGTCTTCTTTGGGCGCACGGGAGGTGAAAGTCTAGGGAGACGCAGGGCTGAGGGAGCGAGCTGATGGTGCAAGTAGGTCAGACGGGCTTAAGGGTGGCACGGGAGGAGGCAGGGAATGAGAACAAGGCGAAATCAGTGACGAAACGACGAGAGAGAGAGAGAGAGAGAGAGAGAGAGAGAGAGAGAGAGAGAGAGAGAGAGAGAGAGAGAGAGAGAGAGAGGGGGGGGGGGGAAAAAAAAAAGCTAAGCGAATAAAAAGAGGAAGTGTAAACGCCGAGAAAGGAAAAATATCACGCAGTGGCTGGCGGATTAAAAATAAAGGAAAGTAAAAATGAGAGAAAGCAAGAGGGAAAGAAAGGAAAATAGGAATAAAGGAATGAAAGGAAACAAATCCGAAAAAAAAACACACATACAGAACATTCACTGAAAACACAAGAAAAAAAAAAGATAATGAAGAGAAACAGCAATAAAGAAGAAAAAAATAAATACGGATACAAAACTGCACACAAAAAAAAAAAAATCATTTGAAATACACACGCAAAACTTCTATAGTAAAAAAAAAAGAGACTTAAAGGAAGAAAGAATGAAAGAACACAAAACTGAAAGAAACCAGTAGGCCTAGATGTGGCAGTTCCCGGATAAAAACCTAACTTATCTGCTACATCTACCCATCACCCCTATCCATAAATTTGTCTTAGTGTTTTTTTCTTAAGGCACTAACAATCTGATTACTAACTCTATTTCATCTATCTACCTCTCTATTTGACAACTAATTTCTTCCTATTTCTTATTTAAAATCTACCTTCACCGAATCTGACTTTTAGCTTCACCCTGAATTATGAGGATCTTTTTTTTTTTTCTTTTCTATCACTTTTGTTATATCCCATCTTGTGTATATCATTCTTGTTATGTCCAATTTTCTTTATGTCACCCTTGTTATATCATATTTCGCTTATATCACCATTGTTACGTGCCATTTTCTTTATATCACCTTTGTAATATCACATTTAGTTTATATCCTTGTTATATTCAGTTTTGTTTATCATCCTTGTTTATCATCTTGTTTACATTATCCTTGTTATATTCAATTTCGTCTATATCATCCTTGTTATACTTTACTTTGTTTATATCACCTTTCATATATCCCTTTTTTTTCTATCACCCTTGTCACATCCTATTTCATTTATATCACCCTTGTTACATCCTTTATGCCACTTAAAGATGCTTCCTTCAGATCCATTCTTAGTAACCAAACTCGATTTAATAAAGAACCGCGTAAAACTACAATATCTTAAGAAAATACATAAATAAAAGCAAGGAATAAGAACCACGCACTTCAAATGGCCAGACAGATACATTTACCCAAGGACGGAAACACAGACGGCAAGACAAATGCAATATTTCACTACAACTCTCGCGCGATGCATAACGTCTTGTCTTGTATTCAGTGCGGCATTATGCTTTCCACTTTACTGCTTTTCTTCTTCTTGCGACAGTCTGCCTGAGCTACTACACTCGCTACTCCCGCTTCCCCTCCCCTTCCCCACCATCTCTCTCTCTCTCTCTCTCTCTCTCTCTCTCTCTCTCTCTCTCTCTCTCTCTCTCTCCCTCTCTGTTTCACTTTTTCCATGTTTATTTCACTGTCCTTTCGCTTGTATCCTCTCGTTTTTTTTTTAGTCTACCTTCACTTTCCTCCTGCTCCTCCTCCTCCTCCTCCTCCTCCTCCTCGTCCTCATCCGCCTCTTTCACATTTCGTTTTTGTTTTTTTTTTGTCTTCCCCTCACACCAGTATATTATTGTAAGACACAGTAGCACAGTCTTCTCAAACCAGTCACTTCATTACGAATAAATAAACCTCAAAGATCTCTTTTATCTCCTACACCCGTGCTACAATTTATCTTTGCCTTTCTTCTTCTCCTTCTCCTCCTCCTCCTCCTCTCCCATCGCCCTCTTCCTATATCCCCAATTTTCCTTTTACTTTCTTATTTCTTCCTTTTTTTTTTTCGTTTGCAGGGAAAATAAATGTTTATGGCCTGGCTAATGTGCGTGTGTATGTGCGTGTGTATGTGTGTGTGTTGTGGGGAGGAGAGAAGTGTTGTGTGTGTTTGGAAGTATGAAAAAGCTCAGGCGTGTGTGTGGGAGGTAAGTACAAAGGAACAGGAGAGGGGGAGGGATCGAAGGGGAGATGGAAGGGAGGGAAGAGGGAAAGGGAGGCTGTGGGAGGGATGAGGTAGATAAAAGCGCTGTTTTACCAAGATTCAAACACCGATTTACGATGCGGAGTGCGGGTGTGATGTAAAGACGAGGAAGGTGTGAGTGAAGGAGTGGTGATGGAGGAGGAGGAGGAGGAGGAGGAGGAGGAGGAGGAGGAGGAGGAGGAGGAGAGGGAGGAGGAGGGGGAGGAGGACAATCATATGGTGCGTAGGTGTAAAGTGATAGTAAAAATGTCTCAATTTTACTCATAAACCGGACTTTTTGGGTGAAAGATTTGAACGTAAACGAATATGAGAGAGAGAGAGAGAGAGAGAGAGAGAGAGAGAGAGAGAGAGAGAGAGAGAGAGAGAGAGAGAGAGAGAGAGAGAGAGAGAGAGAGAGAGAGAGACTTTAAGATTATTTTCATAAGGTGTACAACAAAACTTACGTAATGAAAGCCAACATTCCCCCATGCTCACACACACACACACACACACACACACATACACACACACACAATAAGGTTCCGGCGTCTCTCTTAAAAAAAAAAATCTATTTACAGTTACATTGAAAAAAAAAAAGAAACAAACAAAAAGCTAGATAGAATGACAAAAAATAACACAGACAATACAAGAGACTACAAAATTCTGTTCTATTGGAGAGAGAGAGAGAGAGAGAGAGAGAGAGAGAGAGAGAGAGAGAGAGAGAGAGAGAGAGAGAGAGAGAGAGAGAGAGAGAGAGAGAGATTGCTCCACCATTAGTATATTGGTGACCCGAATATTGGGACACCCTCCTCCTCCTCTTCTTCTTCCTCCTGCTCCTCCTCCTCCTCCTCCTCCTCCTCCTCCCCTTACTGCAAGAAGAAAATACATGAAAAAGGAAAGAAAGAAAGAAGGGGGAAGAAGGGGAAGATGAGGCACTGCTTCCATATAAGACCCTGAAGGAAACTGCCGAAAGAGAAAAATGAAGGAAGGGGACAAAAACGAACGAAAGGAAAAAAGGAAAATTAGGACACATACAAGAAAGAGGAGGTGGAAGAGAAGAAGGACAAGGACGGGTAAAAGGAAGAGGTCAAGGATGAGATGAAAGAGGAGGAGGGGGGAGGAGGAGGAAGAGGAGGAGGAGGAGGAGGAGGAGGAGGAGGAGGAGGAGGAGAAAATACTATGAAAACCCAAATAAAACTTAGTGATGAGTTTGTAATGAAGAGAGAGAGAGAGAGAGAGAGAGAGAGAGAGAGAGAGAGAGAGAGAGAGAGAGAGAGAGAGAGAGAGAGAGAGTCGATAACAATATGTATATTTTCTTGTTTGGGGTGAAAGCAAAAATTCTCACCTGAATAATAAATTTTAAGCCACTCAGTGTGTGTGTGTGTGTGTGTGTGTGTGTGTGTGTGTGTCCATTGAGTCTATAACGGCCACCTTGTACATGTTGTTTGTCAGAAATGATTTATAGAAAACGGGGAAAAAGGCCCATAAAGCTAAATGCCGAACCTCTTTATATATATCTTTTCTTGTATATACTCTCTCTCTCTCTCTCTCTCTCTCTCTCTCTCTCTCTCTCTCTCTCTCTCTCTCTCTCTCAGGAAGGTCAACACCCGCTAGTATCCTGCATATTACACATTCTGACCTTTAGCTCTCTCTATCCTACCGATTCTGATTCTCCTTCGTACCTTCCTTTGTTTTTTCTCCTCCAAACACCACCACCACAACCGCTGCCGCCACCACCACTACCTCTTCGTCCTCAATCCTCCTCTTCCTCTTTTTTTTTTTCCTCCTCCTCGTCCTTTCCGTTGTCTTCTTTTTCTCTCTGTACATTCGTTCATCTCATGTCTTTCTTTATATTAATTTCTCATATTTCATCTTGTATCATTTACTTTTATTTCTTCATATCCTTACCTTCTCCCTTTCTCTTCGTCCTCTTCTGTTCTTTATTAAGTTTATCTCTTATTTGCTCCTCCTCCTCTTTATCAATCTCTCTCTCTCTCTCTCTCTCTCTCTCTCTCTCTCTCTCTCTCTCTCTCTCTCTCTCTCTCTCTTCGTCCTGTGTCCTGCCCGTATCATTCACCCTCCCATTCCTCCCTCCCACCCACACCCCCTGTTTTTTTTTTTTTTTGTCTTCCTCCTATCATTATGGCCCCGTTAATCTTTTTTATTAGAGCTATTTTCACACCAACAAAACTATCTTTCTCCCGCTCCCTTTTCTCTCTTTTCTAATTCGGTTTACTGATAAGTGAAATGAATTATTTCCGGCGTGTGTGTGTGTGCGCGCGTGTGTGTGTGTGTGTGTGTGTGTGTGTGTGTGTGTGTGTGTGTGTGTGTGTGTGTGTGTGTGTGTATCTCCCCTCATTCACAAAGAACACACATCTTGATCCCCAAACCCAATACTACTCTGACTTGAGAAGACAACAACAAAGACGAAAGAGCCGGCGGTGCTTTTTCTCTTAATCCGGCCCGGCAGAAGGAAAGACTGCCAATACCTGACACATGCAGGGCTGTCAGGAGTGTGGGCGAGGGTTGGCAGGGAAGGAAGACAGCCGGAGGGCAGGAAAGAAGAATTACGTACAAGACACGGGGATAGGTAGGAAGTAGACGGGGATAGCTACGCAAGAGGCAGGGCGACAGATGGATAGAGGAGGAGGAAGAGGAGGAGGGTTTAAGCACGGATAAGATGTGGAGGTGAGAGAAGGTGAGAGAAGGTGAGAGAAGGTTCAAGGTACAAAGAAATTTTTCCCACTTATTCAAACGAGACAGCGCATCACAGAGAAAAACAAACCAAAGAACATACAGCAGCAGACTTCTTGGCCCTTACCAAGCCGAGAGATGTGGTTAAACACAAGAAAAAGTTTGCTTTCATATTTTCTGAAACTTTAGAGACACCAACTGGCGTGTTTCAGACATAACCTAGACGTCCTTCATGTCTTCCCTCGTGCCAGCATAGAGACGCTGCTCCCGAGTGTAGCGGATGAGAGAGAGGAGGGTCCTGGAATGAAGCTGTCACGCGTGATTGCAATGGCGGTGTTTTTTTGTCTTTCCAACGGTACGTGTCTGTATGCTATTAACTTTGCATTGTTATGGGCTCTCTACTTCCTAACAATAATAAAAAATAAATAGAAAAATAATAATAATCTTTAATTTCAGCCAATGTCACAACTTAACTTGCATAACAGAAAGCTACAGATTTGTGTATATAAGAGAAGCAAAGGGGAGCACAAATAAAAATTAACTATGGGAATAAATTAAACCTTACAGAATAATCTTGTGGAGTCTAATACTGAAGGAAACCATTAACACCAGTAGCAGTAATTAAGGTCAAACATTTTAGTGGCTATCATTTTATTTCGTGCTCGGTAAAACCACAACAAATCAATGCGTCATGCTGCCTCTATCAGTATTAGTCTAGCTACGATGAACAGTTCCTAGTGGTTTGTATCTCAGGTTAGGTTAGATTATACAGAGACAGCCACGTGTAGGTCTGCTGGTTTCTTGCGCCTTCCTTTGTGTTCTAGTGTTCTTGGGCTCCTGTAATGTGCTAATCTAATTTTGTCTCTAAATCAATATCCTCCGGCGTGCAGCAATTGTGCGGCGTGGGAGGGCGTGGGTGGCGGTCCTGCGTTGCCTGTTGGCTAAAATAAACTTAACGGTATTTTTCCCGCATAAAGTTTGCTAATTATGAAATGCAGAGTTTTCTCATAAATACCGCAAAGAGAAACGCATTAGAGCTTATTACGCACGCAACTATTTTCAATATTAACTTTATCATATTTATTATTATTATTATTATTATTATTATTATTATTATTATTATTATTATTATTATTATCATCATCATTGTCATTATTTGCTTAGGGGAACACGGACTGTGAAATGAGAATTTTACTCCTTTTCTACTTGTCTATCTACCTGTCTATCCATCATTATCTATTTACCTCTGGCTAGTAACTATCTGCCCATTCTCTCTCTCTCTCTCTCTCTCTCTCTCTCTCTCTCTCTCTCTCTGTCTGACCTATTTCTTGCCTGATCTGTCCGATCTATCTATATCTATCTATCTATCTATGTCTGTCTGTCTGTCTGTGTGTATATGTCTATTTATCTATCTATCTATCTATCTACCTGTCTGCCTACCTATTTATCTATCAATTTATCCATCTACTTTTCTACCTATCAAACTACACACCATATCTCTAGACACAAACTTTTGCAGAGAAACTTAGGAATGTTTAGTGTGTGTGTGTGTGTGTGTGTGTGTGTGTGTGTGTGTGTGTGTGTGTGTGTGTGAGGGTGTCTTATCTAACAGAGGCCGTTGATCATTAGCTTAATCACCAGTGGCGGTCGCGCTGTATTCTATTACTGCAACAACCAATTACTGGACCCCCTTTCCTTCCCTTCCCTTCCCTTCTCTTTCCTTCTCTAGCTTTTTGTCCGTGCGCACTCTCTCTCTCTCTCTCTCTCTCTCTCTCTCTCTCTCTCTCTCTCTGATACGACCCCTATCTGATACGACCTCATTTGATACTATGTTGTAGTTTTTCGTGTTCAGTGACCTTGTTTATTTATGTGTTACTATTACGCTCTCTCTCTCTCTCTCTCTCTCTCTCTCTCTCTCTCTCTCTCTCTCTCTCTCTCTCTCTCTCTCTCTCTCTAAAGTAAATGTTTCCCTCGCCTCATTCTGACCTTGGCCGCGGAAGCATCTGTCTGATTTATCGACCAAATCTACCCGGCATTCCAAATTACAGTGGAGAGAGAGAGAGAGAGAGAGAGAGAGAGAGAGAGAGAGAGAGAGAGAGAGAGAGAGAGAGAGAGAGAGAATGTTCCGTGTAGGCATTTTCTATTTCCTACGTTTTCTCTCACCGAGGCTTAATTAAAACGAAAATGGGAGGAGGGGGAAAAATAATGGATGACTTTCGTATATCTCACAACGCGTATCATCCTTTAACTTTTTTTTATTTTTTTACCTGCATGATTTCAAGGCACGACAAAACTTACGCGAGAAAAAAGAAAAAAAAAAAAACTCTCCTTGACCTGCTCCACTCATCCCTCTGAGGTGCCCGTCTATTCCAGGCTAGCAAAACTTACTCAAGACATCTCATCCTCAATTTTTCCGTCTATCCTGTCTTTCTTTTACTGTTCCTAATAGATTCTCACTCGCATTATCTGCTTATTATGTATTTGCTTCGTGATGTCTCCTGCCCATATTCTCTCTTTTTTTTTTTAAGGTAAGGTTAGGTTAGGTTAAGTTGTTAGTTGCGCTGGGTTAGACTAGGTTAGGTTTGGCTGTTTGTAAGGTTAATTTAGTTTGTTGGTTAGCTTAGGTTAGATTTTGCTGTTAATTAGATTACAACTGGTTCTTGGTTAGGTTACGTTTTGGTTAGGTTAGGTTAGATTCTTCGTTAGGTTATCTTAGATTAGATTAGGTTAGATTGTTTGTTAGGTCTGTTGGTAAGGTAAGGTTAGGTTAGGTTATGCTTTTAGTTAGGTTACGTTAGGTTAGGTCAGGTAAAGTCAGGTTATGTTGAGTTAGGTTAGGTTAGGTTAGGTTAGGTTAGGTTACGTTAGGTTAGGTCAGGTAAGGTTAGGTTAGGTTAGGTTAGGTTAGGTTAGGTTACGTTAGGTTAGGTTAGGTCAGGTAAAGTCAGGTTATGTTGAGTTAGGTTAGGTTAGGTTAGGTTAGGTTACGTTAGGTTAGGTTAAGTCAGGTAAAGTCAGGTTATGTTGAGTTCGGTTAGGTTAGGTTAGGTTAGGTTAGGTTACGTTAGGTTAGGTCAGGTAAAGTCAGGTTATGTTGAGTTAGGTTAGATTGTTAGTAAGGCCTCTGTCATCGTCGTCTTCTCCTTTCACTAGTGCATGACGGTTCCACGATACTAAAGACTTACAGACACACCTTAGATATGTGTAGCCTCCATCTCAACAAGCAGACTCGTAACGACACGGCAAGACAAACAAATGACCTTCAGAAAGACCTAAAAGTCACATACGATCCTTCAATATTTTTTCCTTCATTAAAACTTTCCAATACTGTCTTTGGTGTTCAATATGAATACATTTTCTTTTTTTTTTTTTTTATCTTTCATGGCAAACTTAACGAAATGAAATGTACAAAAATAAGGAGTCGCATCAAGGATTTTTTTCCACATGCTTCATGATTTATTAGTCGAGTAATAAGTATAAACTCTGCTTCTTTGCGGTTCTTTTCTGCATCCGATAAATCTTGACTCTAATAAGGGATCTGTTTCATTATTAAAAACAAAACCAATACATTTAATGAGTCTTGAGAGAGAGAGAGAGAGAGAGAGAGAGAGAGAGAGAGAGAGAGAGAGAGAGAGAGAGAGAGAGAGAAGCACCAAAGAACATAAACGCACTGCACGAGTAATATAACACACACACACACACACACACACACACACACACACACACACACACACACGGGTTCAATCTTATATCGAAATAGCGAGCTCGTTTTCTTTATATTCCTGTGTCTTATCTTTTCTTCTCTCTCCTCCCCTCCCCTCCTCCCCTTCCTCTTTCTTCTCCCCACTCTCCTTCCTCTGAGCTTAATTCAAAATATACTCTCTCTCTCTCTCTCTCTCTCTCTCTCTCTCTCTCTCTCTCTCTCTCTCTCTCTCTCTCTCTCTCTCTCTCTCTCTCTCTCTCTCTCTCTAAGTACGAGGTTAGCGATACAAATATTCTCTTCCATGCCTTACCTTACAATTTCTCTCTTTATTCTCAGTCAATAAAACTCCCCACTCTAAATTCCACCATTCTCTCTCTCTCTCTCTCTCTCTCTCTCTCTCTCTCTCTCTCTCTCTGACATTTTTACCTCACTTACTTCTGACCAGTTATTTTTCTCCTTTACTTTCTTGCATTTCATCATCTGTACTTGATCTTTCGCTGGCAGTTCTTCTCTTCTCTTCTCTTCTCTTCTCTTCTCTTCTCTTCTCTTCTCTCTCTCTCTCTCTCTCTCTCTCTCTCTCTCTCTCTCTCTCTCTCTCTCTCTCTCTCTCTCTCTCTACCCCAACAGGCATCATTACCAGCCGTCACCCTCACTCACCTCCAAAACCAGCTATCTTCCACGCATTTCCTTGAGTTCGTTGGCCTTCGCATCCTCCGCTTCGTGTTGCTTGCTCTCCTGGTTAGCGGAGGGCGTGGGACTGAGCGGGGAGAAGAAAGAGGAGGAATAGAGGGCTAGTGAAGGACTGCAATGAGGGCGTCTCGTGTAGGAAAGGAAGGATGAGTAACTGGAGGAAGCAAGGAGAGGGGAAGGACTGTAAAACCGTACATGCAGGGAGGCGATGTGTTGGTTACCTCGAGAAAGGGCCCGTGTTTCGTGGCTCTCAGAAGGAAAACCAAGGAACACACGAGTTTCCCATGCAGCCAGACCAGTGCAGGTGTAGGTAGTGACTCCGCGCTCTCCACTCATTCCTCCGGCCGGGTGTTGCTGAGCTGTGTCTAATGGGAGGACATAGAAAAGGGAATTTACTAAGGATTTCCTCTCTATCTTTTTAGGCTTTTTTAGTATATATTTTGTTTTATTTGTGTGTGTGTGTGTGTGTGTGTGTGTGTGTGTGTGTGTGTGTGTGTGTGTGTGTGTGTGTGTGTGTGTGTGTGTGTGCAAGGCTTAGTATGTTGTGAAGTGAAGAGTAGCGCTGGGTAAATGAGAAAGGAAAAGATATATGTTGAAAATATAGCATGAGGAATTTACATTAGGTTGAATAAAGCAGAATTAGAGAGAGAAAAAAAGCGAACACTATAAAGAGCAAATTAAGACAAAATATGTTACTTCATCCAGGTGAAAATAATATGGTATTGTACGATATGCACAAACGAATCAAGGGAAAAAGAAAGAATATACGAGTCACCTGTAGTATAACATAACAGTGATACCTTAAAAAGAAAAAGAATGGAAAAAAATTGAAAGAAAAGGACGAGGTTTGTGTCACCTTTCGAAAATCAGAGAGGAAAAAGTTTGACGCACGTTTTAATTATTCATTCCTGTGTTTTTTTTTTTTCTTTAATAAAGTGAATTTGTCATGAAAAAGATGATTAGCAAACTTTTATCCTGCCGTAATTAACAAAAGAAGGAGTTAAGAAAGCAGTTGAGCAAGTTACTAAAGACTTAATTATGTGCAGGAAAAAAGTTATGCTCTCGGATATTACTTAAAATGCATTCCCAAGACTTGGCTCTCCGCTCACTGGTGTTCATATTCCAAGAGGAAGAAAAAAAACGTAAATTAACACGAATACACAAATGTATGAACACCGCACACACACACACACACACACACACCCACGGCTTAGACTATGCTGATGAGGGGAAGTAACAGTCTTCGGAGCTCTGTTCTTTATATAAAGCATACACAGAATGTACAAAGATATGTAAGGAAACTAGAGGATCGCCAAGCCGGTTACAAGGTGAGTCTGTCTCTTGACCTCTGACGTGGGTCTTTATGTGGAATATTTCCGAGTCCGCCCAGTCCGTGACGTGATCGTGTAACAAGTCCGTGAGTCCGATAATTGGTGCATTCGTATGAAATGAGCGTTTCCCTCTAAGGAGCTTGAACACCTTGTTGAGTACTTAGTAAACACATTAACATATTCTTTACGGTGAAAATAAAGAGAATAATTCCTTGACCTTTTCTTGAAATATCAGCAACGAAGAAAATTAACACTTTAGTACTATCATTACATGAAAGAATACCTTTAATGGTCCATAACTTAACAATACATGTTTTGTCCCTAGTTCTTTAAAAACTCTGTAGTATTCATCCACAGGGCGTATCATGTGTGTTCCTCAAAGAAATCAAATGATAACGGAATAAATAGACTCTGATATTTGTTTTCCGCCGACGGTTACCCCACTCATCTTTAAGAAAAAAAATGTGTAAGAAATATTCTGTATAAAATATTTTCTAGTACTCCACCTACAGCTGATTAAAAGTATATTACATTACCTTTTCATGGCCATTACAGTTGTCACATTAGGAATCCCTTGAAGAAATTGTTTGAATTAAATTTTTCTGGTGTTTCTTTTATATATTAATTGTTCCACGGTCCACTCTCATCTATGTAATCACTTGTATATAAATTCCCCATTGCCATAAGTCACATTTCCGTATATCTATTCCTTTCTTATTCTACATTTTTTCCTTCGACCTCAATCTCGTCTTAATCCATGGGAGTGCTTCAGGCTGTTGCTCTCATCACCTCCCACTCACTTCCTTCCTTCCCTTCAGCACCAACCCACCCTTCCCTTCCCTTCCCCTTCCTGTTTCCCTTCCCCTTTCTATCACACTAGTCCAGAGAGGAAATGGTGGTGGTGGTGGTGGAGGGACGCGGAAGAGGAGA
>NC_087155.1:33002555-33017555 GCF_035594125.1 Scylla paramamosain | reverse complement strand
ACACACACACACACGGAAAAACAAGAACAAAGACCACTCTCTAAATGTTTCTTCATTCGGGGAGCACAATACGAGTAGTCCCCTGTTTGTTTGCCGGACGCGAGCGAGACTAATAGTGGATGGAGACGCTCGCGGCAGTCCCCGGCCTCCTAAGATCCACGTGTGTTTGTGTGAAGGGACGGTCGGCGGAGGGGAGGACGAGGGGGATCGGGGTCTGTTGAGATACTACAGCCCATACAAATAATGGGCCACACAAATAAAGGTAGGACTGTCGTGAAAGATCCGTAGGTATTGACGCAGGACTGAAACAACTCTTACTGCTCCTTTTAAAATTTTACTACTACTACTACTACTACTTATACTACTACTACTACTACTACTACTACTACTAGACTAGTACTGCTACTATTTCTACTACTACTACTACTACTATCACCACTACTACTACTACTATTTCTACTACTACTACTACTACTTTTACTGATATAACTAAACTACTAGTTCCAATAATAATACACCACCACCACCACCACCACCAACAACAACAATAACAACACCAACACTACTATTACCATTACTACTACTACTACTACTACTACTACTACTACTACTACTGGTAATAATAAAAAATCACAATAATAGCACAAGAAGAAGAACAAGAACAAGAACAAGAAGAACAAGAACAAGAATAAGAACAAGAAAGATACATAGAAGATAAATTTTACGTGTGGTCTTCAGGAGTACCTATCTTCCCTTTATGCCTCTCCACCCTGAGCCTCCCTTTACGTGCTCCAGTGGCCTCATCTGTGCGGCCTCCCTTCCTTAGGTCTCCTCTCTCCCTGTGACCCTAATTCTCCTGACTTCCTCATCCTTCCTTCCTCCATGTTGTCCTTCTACTACTACTACTACTACTACTACTACTACTACTACTACTTATCATAATCTCTGCCTTTAGCTACTCGTAATGTGAGCTCTCCCTTCTTCCTCCCTTTATGGTTCCTCTCCCTATGGCTAATCCTTATTTTTTTTATCTTTCACTGTGACCGTTATTCGTGTGATTCTCTCTCTCTCTCTCTCTCTCTCTCTCTCTCTCTCTCTCTCTCTCTCTCTCTCTCTCTCTCTCTCTCTCTCTCTCTCTCTGTGTGGTGTGTGTGTGTGTGTGTGTGTGTGTGTGTGTGTATGTCGCCTTGTTCTGTTACCAGCCACAATCGTCACTCTGTCCAATCTGTTATAAGTGGCATTCCAGCAGAATTTTACGTTTCAGTTTAGTGCTGCTGTGTGCTCCTCGTATGCTCGTGTCAACCATACTCGTAAGAAGCACGATCGGTTTGTGAGGCTTCTTAAACACAACGCGGGAAACTTTTAGAGCCTTAGAAGGAATCCCAGAACCACGCACATGAAAGGCAACAAAAACATCATTGTGGGTTCCTAAGATTTCCTATTGCTTCTTTTGGTACACATTTACATAATTCCTTCTACCTCTATACATAATGTGCCGCGGAGGTCTACATTATACGTACTAGCGTATGTCATACAGGGACATCTTTCTGATATTAGGAAAAAAACTTGGATGATATACACAGCCCGGATTTGCATTTCTTTGCCATCTGTTCTGAGTCGTGGTATTGACTCGCGGCGTGGCGGGCGATGGGCCGGGTTACGAGCAGTGCCCGTCAAGTTGTGCTCGACTGTGTGAAAAGGCCTACCCGCGGTCGCGCCAGGCAGTTTCGCCGCCCATTGTGACACAGGCCTCACCCTACCTGTGCCCATTGGAAAGATAATTAGGCTTATTTATGCATGCTAAACAGTTAATTAAATAAGATACTCTCTCTCTCTCTCTCTCTCTCTCTCTCTCTCTCTCTCTCTCTCTCTCTCTCTCTCTCTCTCTCTCTCTCTCTCTCTCTATCAGCGCTACGAAGTACCTCACACCCTGCCCCTCATGTCATCACCCAACAACACCTGTTCCAGCTTGTAAGACATAATTGCGAGTCATTTTGAATACTAATACTGCTAATGGTAATGCGTACGCTATATACACACTCTCAATCTCAGAACTGTAATTAAACGGTACCGCGTAACATCTATTCCATGGTTTGCTAACTCATTCACACACACACACACGCCCTCATGACTAACGGGCCTCATACGTCCATTACACACACACACACACGGACACCCTCATGACACCCAGACCCCTCTCTCTCTCTCTCTCTCTCTCTCTCTCTCTCTCTCTCTCTCTCTCTCTCTCTCTCTCTCTCTCTCTCTCTCTCACAAGGCATCAGAGGTCATCCGATAGGCTTACGTCAGCTTTCTTTCCATTAGCACTATAGATAACCAGCCAGCCTCTATCAACAACGAGCAAGACAACATCGCTAGCCAGCTCACTCACACGTACTCATATGAGGTTACCACGTACACATAGCATGCTCAAGTGCTCACCTTGGTGGGTTAACTCAGTGGCATGTAAAAGCTTTCATATGAAGGGCGGCGGTTGACTTACAGGAAGCCGATCAAGTAAAACAATTCACATTTTTTCCCCCAGCTCTGTACAATGAAAGACAGGGCCACACACACACACACACACACACACACACACACACATTGCATGTCTAGAAATACCATGAAATATCTGGAAAAAGCACTGAAAATCATGGTAAATATTAACGAAGAGAGATTGGAAGGGGGGAAAGGTGCAGCTCTTATGACGTCACAATGGCCGTTAATTACGTATTTCATTTTGAAAGAGACCCTTAAAAAAAATGCCGTTACACTCGAATGCTATACATATTCTGACAGACCACATACTTTAGCTAATACCGTGATTATAAAGAAATGTCAAGCCGCACTAACAATAAAAAAAAAATCTGGAAAAACCTTCCTATCTTGACCCACATTAAAACGATTTTGACTTCACAGGAATAAAAAAATATATATATATATAAATATGAACTACTCTTTCAAAGAATTTAAAGTTAGTTAGCACCAGAAATAAACAATTCACCGGGAAAGGTAAAAACATTGTTGGAACATTGAGACGATTAAAAACAATTCTACACTCTACAAATTTGATTTAACAGGAGTGAAAAACACTTTAAAATTTATGAGAAATTTTTAGATGCAATAAGAACTAATTATATGCTGAAATAGAAAAAAAAATCCTTATGACGATTCTCAAAAAATTGGCCGAAAATATCATCCTTATTTACACAGAAACAAAACCAAAATCAACATGTTTCACTTAACAGACACACGGAAACACTTAAAAGTTACTAAATACTTTTAGAAGCCATAAAATCTTACTTATCAGTCAAAAAATAAATAAATAAATAAATAAATAAATAATAAAAATTTTATATATATATATATATATATATATATATATATATATATATATATATATATATATATATATATATATATATATATATATATATATATATATATATATATATTGGAGCAGGCGGAGACAGGCACATCCATGATGGCGGCGGGTCAGCGGAGAGGACGACCGGCATTTTTCCTCACTTAAACCTTCATCAAATTTAAGTCAGGCAATGACAGATATATTACGTGAACAGCGAATATAAAAGCTTAGTCATGTGGCTCCATTTTATGACAGGATTGGTTTGAATACTTTATAATAGTGAGAGATGAAGCAAATAACAAGTGAAAGACGACACAACTCGCCCAGAAGGTAAACAGCCGGTAAGGTTGACTCAGGCTGTAGTCACGTATATTAAGTAATCGTGCCTCTGTGATTCTATTTTGTGACATTTAGTCCAGTAAGACGTTGCGGGAATGTGGAAACACCAGTGCCCGTCTGGCCGTATTCAGAAACGCTTTGCTCTCTTACCGCGACTGTTTTCGAAGGCTGCAGACACGATTAGCCGGGTTCTAAAGTCCGTTTCTTCTTTTCACAAGGTAGAAGTCTCGTTAATCTATCACTAGAACCGCAAAAACACTCTTAAAAGCCCGTATCATTTAAACCGAGAGGCTTTTGAAAGTTGTAGAGGTGCGGCGCTGCAGTCCCGATCACCACCTGCCCACAACCCGGCCACCGCCCACCGTTATGCGACTGGTGCCACCGCCGGCCTGGATTAGTACGGCAACACTTGACATGTTATTAAATATAAAGTTTATTATTTGAAAAGAAAGCTTCCAATTGGAGTAATATCAATAATACTACACAGATAGGTGCAAATTCTCCTGTACATAATATAATATTGTAATATGAATAGTGATAATACAAGTATAAATATAAAATAATATGAATCCTGGCTTCCCATTTTCCTCCCCGCTAGTGTCAACCCACTGGCAACACACCCATCAAGTAGCCAACTACCACTCCACTAATTACGTTGTTGTCTGCTCGTTACAATATGCATGTTACAGCTTTTGTGAGAGAGAGAGAGAGAGAGAGAGAGAGAGAGAGAGAGAGAGAGAGAGAGAGAGAGAGAGAGAGAGAGAGAGAATACTTTTATTGAGGATGTGTTCAATGTTTGCGAATAAGAGTGGTTTGTTCCGAGGAGACAGAATTATCACGATACGTGGTGATAAACACGTGAACGGTGACAGATAGGCAGACAGATGAACACATGTAATGACATTGTTAATGGTGACGCGGCAGAGAAGAATGAAGGCGTGCACATTGTGGGTCATATTGGCGTGCATCACAACACTGAGGATGTGCACGCAACACTTGGGGAAGCGTTGCACTTGGGGAAGGTGAGGCCGAGCTGCAGTCCGTCAGGGAAGTCCCACCGGATCGTGGACCTCCCCACCTCTCACCGCTGGCTGGGGGATGGAGGTGGGAGAACGGGGGCGGGGGAGGGCGGGGCACATGTTTCCAAGGTCTGGAAGAGTAGGTGCCCCTACCTCTTGAACACGTCAGGCTGGCGAGGTCAGGCTGGGTCAGGTTGTGTCAGATCAGGTAACTCTGAGTCAAGTGAAGTAACGTTGTGTGGGAGTCACACTATGAGTGTTTGCCAGAATATCCTCCCCCCCCCTCTCTCTCTCTCTCTCTCTCTCTCTCTCTCTCTCTCTCTCTCTCTCTCTCTCTCTCTCTCTCTCAGAAAAAAAAAAGAAAACACATTTTTTAAATACCGCAAAATTTTATTAAAATATAAATACAAGAGACGATGATAATATAACACCGCACCACCACCACACTGGCCAACTTTTAACATCCAAACCAGAATGTACTGTACCTAATTATTATTATTATTAGAAAGAAATTAATAAATAAATTAATCAATATTCTTTAGCGTTTTCTTACTAAGATCCAAACCAGAATGTAATTTACCTTTATAAGAAAAATGAATAAGTGAAGTTAACAAATAATTAAAAATATTCTTTAAGTAACCTGATTATGAACCAAACTAAAACGTATCCTCTCACTATCAGGGAAAAAATTGCTCCGGTGCTCGCCTCGTGGTCTTGGGTTGCCAGCTTCATACTTCCATACTACTAGTAGTTCACGGCAGGTTCTCTCTTGTAACCTAGCCAGTGACATATGACCTCTTGGCTGCGGCGCGATAGCCTAACTCTGTGATTGCTAATGGAAACACAACTGGCATTTTTATCACATTAGTACGCAATGGATTTAGCGAGTGGTAAACGTCAATGATGGATATCAGAACTAATGCCAACAACGAGATAAAACCAAGGGCACTGAATGATTTGTACATATTAAATCACTTACCCTGCCAAAGATCTTTGAAAATTATATTCTAACCCTCCACCGGACTATTTAATTAAACCAGAGGAAATGCCAGAGCAGTCAAGGGATTAAGTAATATCCATTTTTTTTTAAAGAAGGGTGGAATACGCGGCGTTCAATCCGCGGCGGTGTCTGGGAAGCATCACCCTGCGTCTATCACAGCGAATTACGAGACTTCCAGCAAGCGTATCATTCACACTTATAGCAAGAGTTCCCGGCAGCTTCTCTATTTCTCTCTCTCTCTCTCTCTCTCTCTCTCTCTCTCTCTCTCTCTCTCTCTCTCTCTCTCTCTCTCTCTCTCTCCCCGCATCACGTATGAGCGTAACCTTCAACCTTTCACGTCTTAACGGATTTGCTGTTCGGTATCCAATCGTTCCCGCTACAGAAATAAGACACGTTCCTCGGCGGCCCTTTGATCACTGACGCACGGCCAAATAGCGTGTCACTCATTCCTTGGTTCCCTCTTATAAAAAACGTGTAGTATTAGAGGTAAACGTTTTCGTACACAGGCACAAGTCTTTACACGTTACCGGTGCATTGGGTTCTCAGTCGCAGGTGGGTGAGGGAGCTGAGGGCAGGAGGCGGAGGTGGAGGCGACCCACGGCCCGTCCAGAAGGTTGAGGCAAGGTGGATGTGTGGAACTGTAACGTTTTCATTTGTGCATTTTCAATATGGAGTTTGTAATTTTCGTGATGTGTTATCGTTCATCTGTCTCTTTGTTTGCTTATGTCTGTCTGTCTGTTTGTCTAGGAATCTCTCAAGACTCCAACATGCCATTCTACTTCGAAAAATTAAGTTGATCGAGGAGAAAGTGGCTGTGCATGTGCGCCTCTCACAGTAATGGTTTGATCTGATGGGCTGTTCGCACCGATACCGAGAGAAGCCTGTTGCGTCTCCCAAGAAGATAGTGGTGGTTTGGTATACTACTGTAAAATTAGTGATAATCCAATACATCAGCTTTTAAAAGAGGGATTAACTGTTTTCATAGGCTTTTCACCAATATCCTACCCAGGTTTCTCTACATCAGTGCCCAAAAAAGGAAGGAAAATTGAAAAAAAAAAATTATCTGTGTCTCAGGCTACCCCATAAAAAAAACTAGATCACAGGCCACAGAGATGACCAGTCGAGTTTTCAGGGATGTTTTTTTTTATTTTTGATGGTGCATAATTCTCATTAGGCTTTCGCTAGAACCATGAAAACGCCCTTGAAAACTCGAATAAGTTCCACTGCAGCCTATAAGTAAATGTAACTCAAACTTAAAAAAAAAAAAAATGGGGCCTTAAGCTTTTTCATCAGTTACCCATTCTATTTTATTTCACTATCCACTCACAAAGGAAAGAACAATTACACTTAAAGACACAGAAAACGGAACGACGCATCTGCTCACACCCAACCCCGGCAAATAATACTGGTAAACAAAAGAATTCCTCCCATCAGTACCCGTCACTCCCACGACCTCTCTTGTTCCAGCGCACAGAAACAATATCCGTCTGTCAAATATCCTTCCTGTCTCTTTCCCCTGCAGCACATTACTCCTGAAATTCGCTCATACACCAAGGACACGCCGCGCTAAGAGCTCCTCCTGTTCCCCTGGCCCTTGGAACGCCGCCGGTGATTGGCAGTAGTAGTGTGAGTGACGGGGAAGGGTTTTCTGCACCACGTCCACGGTTCTCACCTGCACTCCATCCTGGTGCTGTTGTGTGGTGTTGATTTTTTAACTCGTAATATAGAATAAAGGTGAGGTGGAGCAGGAGGTAGTAATGATGATGGTGGTGGTGGTGGTGGTGGTGGTGGTTTCAGTAGTAGTAGTAGTAGTAGTAGTAGTAGTAGTAGTAGTAGTAGTAGTAGTAGTAGTAGTTGTTGTTGTTGTTGTAGTTGTCGTCGTCGTCGTCGAAGAAGAAGAAGATGATGGAGATGATGATGAAAAGAAAAAGAAGACTACCATCATCATCAGCACCACAACCACCACCACCACAACCAACAACAATAGCACCACCACCTCCACCACCACCACCACCACAACCAACAATAACAACACCAACAACACAATCAACACCACCACCACCACAACCACCATTACCACCACCACTACTACCCTCACTAGTCCACCTTTCCATGCCCTTCCCTTTTCCCCCTTCCCTCAAATTCTCTTCCTCTGCACCCTCCTATGACTTCTCCCCTTCCTTCTTCCACCCCCCCAACTCCTTCTCCTCCCCCGCACCCTTCCTCATACCCGTCACGTGGATATCGACAGCTCTGTGGGACCGAAAGAGGAAAACTTGAATGAATAATCAGTGAGCTATTTACAGGTACTAATCCAGCGTGCGGGTCGTGGGGGTCGGGTTCGCATATCGAGTTATTCTTGATGGACAGGCAGCAGAGGCGCCGCGACTGCCTCATCTGCCTGGTAATAACGCAGACAAATTGGGTTTTGTGATGGCGAGAAGCAGGCACAATGAGAAGGGAGTCAGGCTTCAGAGTCAAACCGGAACATGACATTATGAACGGTAATTGTAAGGAAGAGGAGGAGGAGGAGGATGACAAGAACAAGAACAACAATAGAAAAGATGGTAAAGAGAAGGAGGACGACTAGCAGGAAGAAAATACGAAGGAGGAGAAGAAAGTGAAAACAAACAATAAAAAAGAGAACGACAGACAATAAAAAAAAATTACAAAGAGAAGAAGAAGAAGAAGAAGAAGAAGAAGGAGAAGGAGGATGAGGAGGATGACAGACACAAGTAGGACGACGAAGACAAAGGAGAATGACGAACGAAGAGGGAGGAGAAACAGAAACAGGAGGAGCAGAAGAAAGACGAGAAGGAGAAGGAACAGGATAAGGAGGAGCAGGAACCTGGATTTACGAGTGGGTGGGACGTGGTGTGGGTGCATGCGGTTTACGTACGAGCAGAGGAGAGCCTGTGCTTATGACGTGGGAAGGGCGGGTTGAAGAATGATATGTAAGAAGTTTCAAGGAGAAGACTGTGACGGAGGAGAAGGATGTGACAATTGAAGACACTGCCAGAGAGAGAGAGAGGGAAGGGAGGAGGAGGAGGAATGCTGCACAGAAGAGAAATGACGACGTAAAGAAACAGGGACGAGGAGAACGACGAGGAGGTCAAGGACGAGCAGAACAAAGGCGACAAGTAAGAGGAGGAAGAAGTAAAATATAGTGAGCAAAATGAAGATAAAGGGGAAGGAAAAGAACAGTAAGGAAGAGGGAAAAGAGGAGGAGGAAGAAGAAAAAAAATGAGAGAACACGACACAGAGAGAGAGAGAGAGAGAGAGAGAGAGAGAGAGAGAGAGAGAGAGAGAGAGAGAGAGAGAGAGAGCTCAAATCTACGTTCTCGTTCCTTCCTTCTCTCTTTCTTTCTTCTCACCCTTCCTCCGTTCATGGTTTTTGAGTTGAGTGCCTGAGTGACTGAGAAACAAATGGTGTTCACAAAGGAGACACAAGACAGAGCCACACAAAAAAAAAAAAAGAGGAAAAAAAAAATCAGGACCGAGAAGGATTACACAAGGGAGGAAAGGATGCCATTATGTCAGAAGCTATAGAGGCGGAGGAGGAGGAGGAGGAGGAGGAGGAGGAGGAGGAGGAGGAGGAAGAGGAGGATGGATGACAAGAGGAAACATAAGACCACGTAGGATCTGCCGCCGCTGGAGCTCCAAGTAACGTGAGCCGGAGAATTATTACCTGAAAGAGAGCAATTCTTTCAGCTTCCGCGGTGATAAATGTGCGTGTTGGGTTACGATAATGCAAGGCCCGTACGCCGCTCCTCCATTATCTACTACCAATATATCGACTAACGCTTACCGCCGCCGCTACAGGACAATAGGGAAAGGCACCAGCCACCCTCACCCTCGCCGTCGCCATCATCATCGCTGCCGGGTCACTATCATTGTCGCTACGCCCTGTCACTGCTATCACTGTTATCACCGTGAACGCGTCTACTCCTGTCAATACTATAGCTGGCGACACCCCCACCACCACCACCACCGCCCCACCATCATCATATCATCATCACTGTCACTGTAAGCCACTGTCATAATCACTGACTTCATCATCATCATTAGTCACTTCCGTCATTATCATCACCGCCACAATCACATTCATCATCATCTTCACCATCATCGGGATCATTACAAAAATGTTTTATTCATCGTCATTAAAAAAAATCTGGCACATATCGCCATCACCACTACCATAACTATAATTTTTATTATCCTTATCGGATCCATCATCATTATTAAGTGGTCTCTTTTATGCCATTAAAAAATAAATAAATAAATAAATGAAAATATAAGTTTCACACACACACACACACACACACACACACACAATCATCATCAGTACGAGTGACAGAAACACAAATAGTTCTCAGCGAAAGACAAAAGGAGAAACAACACTGGAATCGTCAGGTCTCTATTTGTTCCCCCTGGGTGTAAGAGAGCGATAAACAAAAGAAAACTCCCGCCGGGTAAGAATCAGAGGGGATAATGTCTATACTTCCTCTTATTTTTAGGGTGGTGGGCCTCGGGGCTTCAAAGATAGAGAGGCTGGGTTTGTTATATCTTATTGCTATTCTTAGGCTTTCCTCTCTCTATTCCAGGAACACGTGTCGTCTTAATAAGAGAGAGAGAGAGAGAGAGAGAGAGAGAGAGAGAGAGAGAGAGAGAGAGAGAGAGAGAGAGAGAGAGAGAGAGAGAGAGAGAGAGAGAGAGAGACAAACCCTCCCTTTCCTTCATCACTCTCTCCTCTCCTCTCTCTCTACCTCTCTCTTTTGTACTGTTCCCTTTTTCCCCTACCTTGTTTTATCTCTTCTTTCTTCCTTTCTTCCTCCCTATCGTCTTTCTCTTTATTTCATTATTTTTTTTCCTGTACTCTCCTTGAATTCTCCCTTTCTTCTTTCTTAGCTTCCTTATCTTTTTACTTCCTTACCTCTTTCTCTTTCCTTGTATACTTTTCCTTCCTTCTCTCCTGTTTTTTCTCACCATTTTCCTTTACTTTCCTTGCACAGATTTTCTTTCTTCTATTATGTTTTTTTTCCCCTTCCCATTCCCCTTCCTCTCTTTCCTTGCAATTTTCTTTCTACTTTCCTGTTTTTTTTCTTCCTACTTCTTTCTCTTTACGTTCTTTCCTCTGTGCACACCTTCCCCTCCTCCCTTTCCCGTACTCTCCTTGTAGCTACAGTTTTCCTTCATCCTGTCGTTCTTTTTCTCTCCCTTTTCCTTTCCTTTCTTTCCGAGCACATTTTTCTTTCCTCTGTCCGGTTTTCTGTCCTCTCGTGTTTCTCTTTCCCTTCCCCTTACCTTTCTCCTGTCATGCTTTCTACTCCTCCCATTTCTCTTTCTCGCCCTCTCCTTGTCTTCCTTTCTCGTATCTTACTTTCTCTCCCTTCGCATAACAACGATCCAGCCAGCCAGCGCCGCCTCGTCCACCGCCCCGCGCGCAGCAGGACCTCATCAGGGGACACGCAAACCCACTACCGCCCACGTCCAAACTTGCGATATTGTAATGACGTTTATCTCGGCTTAAAATATTGGCCGCTCTTAATACCATTCCGCTTGAGGCCTTTACTGGGGCCCTTGGGATCGAAACCTGACGTTGGGGACGCGAGAGAAAACGAGATGAGGGACACGAGACAGGGAGGACTGAGATGACAAGGGAAAAGGATCGGTGAATGATCGAAAAGGGATCGGAAAAGTTTGCAAGGGATTATAAGATGGGTGATTTGATTAGACTGTTAGAAATGGTATGAAAATAACTTTCTTCTGCATTCTCTTGTTTTCTATGAGTGTTACCGAAGGAGGGATGAAGGAAGATGAATCATAAGCGAGGAGGAGGAGGAGAGGCATGCAGAGAGGGTTAGGGAGGGTCATGGGGGGTAAGAGGAGGTGCAGGGGAGGCGGGAATGGAGGAGGAAGCAGTGGGAATATAGATGGGAGCTGAATAGATAAGTGAGGCACTGAGAAACTGCACCGGAGTGAAGATGAGTAACGTGGAGCAGAGAGAGAGAGAGAGAGAGAGAGAGAGAGAGAGAGAGAGAGAGAGAGAGAGAGAGAGAGAGAGAGAGAGAGAGAGAGAGAGAGAGAGAGAGAGAGAGAGAGAGTTTCATCCATTAATTAATCTATGCATTTAGTTATCTGCCTTCTCTAGTCTTCCCTTCCCTCTCCCAACTCTCATTTCTTTTCCTCCCTTTATATATATTTCCCTTCCCTTCATTGTATTTTCACCAACCTACTCCCTTCCAAACTTACTACCCTCCCTCCCTCCCTTCCCTCTCCCTTTTCCTCCTTACCTTCCAAAAACATATCGTCTTTTAACTTTCATAAGCCTTCTCTCTCTCTCTCTCTCTCTCTCTCTCTCTCTCTCTCTCTCTCTCTCTCTCTCTCTCTCTCTCTCTCTCTCTCTCTCTCTCTCTCTCTCTCTCTCTGCCGGTACCAGGAACAACGCAATAAATCACAGACGTAAGCAAGGAGAATAATGGCCGAGACGGAACGAGAGAGGGAGGAAGTATACGACGAACGATAAAGGTGAGTTACCGAAATGAGGGGGAAGGGATGAAAGGATGATGGAGTACAGGCAAAGCTCTCTCTCTCTCTCTCTCTCTCTCTCTCTCTCTCTCTCTCTCTCTCTCTCTCTCTCTCTCTCTCTCTCTCTCTCACACGCCCGGTAACTGCTCTACGCCAGGTGAACAAGGACGGACTACAGTGTGGGGAGAGTAGGAAGCCCAGCCGTCTCCGCCCGGCCTGGGGTTTGACTTCATGATCTTTTGGGTAAGTAGAATGCGCTGCCATCACACTGCCATCCAGCCGCCTTATAGCTGTGGTGGTGGTGGTGGTGGTGATGTCAGAAAATAACAATAACAACAGCAACAATAACAGCAAATACAGTAATCATAATAACAGCAACACTAATAATGTTAACGACAACAACAACAACAACAACAAAAGGACCATAAGCACAACTCAAATAACCTAAATACAGTTCAATAATCGATTACTCTATACTGAACGATAAACCTGTCAGTATTTAGCACGCCATTACATTAGTGTGTGTGTGTGTGTGTGTGTGTGTGTGTGTGTGTGTGTGTGTGTGTGTGTGTGTGTGCATAGAAATCCACAAATAAAAGGATGACTGACTAAACTGAGTGGCTGTTTTTCTCGGAAGGCTTGACAAAAAGGTGACGCTGAGTGAAAGGTTTAGCAGCAACAGCACCAGAAGAAGAAAAAAATAAAAATAAATAAAAAAAAATAAAACGAAAAAAAGTGAGGTCCTTCAGGAGGTTTAAAAGTGATGCGTTTTTTTTTTTTTTTTTGTTTTGTCGCTAAAGAAAAAAAAATGACGCTCTTGGAAGGGAAAGGAGAAAAAGAGTGATGTCCTTATGGAGTTGAAATTTAAAAAAAAAAAAAAAAAAAAAAAAAAGTGACGTCCTTGAGGTAAAAGCATAAATGAAAGTTGCGAGAATTTCCAGGACCTGATTGGCTAGTGCTTCAGTTTACTTCGAGGGTCTCCTGTTCCTGCTCCTGCCAATTATCTGACTCATCATCCTTATCATCATTATTTTCATCAATATAACTAGCATCCACCTACTCCTCCTTGTCCTCCATCACTCCTACCCCCACCATCTCGTCCTCTTCCTACGTCTTTTTTCTATTAAGTATCTTCCTCCTCCTTATCATTCTTGCTGTCACATCCTCGTCATCGTCCTTCTTATCCTCATCATATTATTTACTCTCATATCTATCTTCAATGTAAACCAGAACGAGTCAACACAAATAAACTGTACTCCGGGGCAAGACAGCACAAGTAAACTGTACCCTAGAGAGAAAACACAAGTAAACTGTACCTGGGAGCAAGACAACGCAAGTAAACTGTGCCCTAGAGCAAGAAAACACAAGTAAACTGTACCCCGGAGCAAGACAACGCAAGTAAACTGTGCCCTAGAGAGAAAACACAAGTAAACTGTACCTGGGAGCAAGACAACACAAATAAACTGTACCCTAGAGAGAGAGTGAACACATGTAAACTGTAAACCAAATCGCTATTCATCAAGTCTTTATAAATTTCCTGCATATTTCTTCCTTTTTTTTTTCATTCCAGTTGATCCTGATTTATATTTTCTGGCAGCATCTTCATTTTTTCTTTTTCCTTTCTTTTTTTCTTTCTTTCTTTTTTCTTTTCTTTTTTTTTTTTTTTTTAGCCTTGAAGGGTGATCAGTTCAATATACGATTTTTTTGTTGAATATTCCTGGATACTCGAATGTCCACCGTGCTAATGAATAATCTGCATCGTCAGGAGGAAAAAAGGGAAATATAAAACACGGTGAAATATCGGAAGAAAAATCGCTATTATTAGAAGCACGCTGGAAGACTCTCTGAAGAATTAGTGTACGCATGCGAAGTAATTAACTCGAGATTTTGTAATTATGGCTTCAAGGACTTGCCCGGCCACTGAGATTGCGCTGATCAGCCTGGAATTACTGGACCTCATCAAGCTGGAAGATGTTAAGAAACGATGCTGAGTTTATTATAATTTCATGTGTATTTTCATTTATTTATTTTCTCTGATACCACAAAAAAGACACAAAAAAGACGATACTACTACAAATTTTAGTCACATTTGGCAGCACGAAAGGCGGAGGAACATTGCAAGAAAGTCGATGTATACAGCTTTTTTTTTTTTTTTCTGAAATGATGCTCAGGTTTTTTTTTTCTTCCTCTTTTCCAGACAATACAAGAAGCAGACACCCTGACAATGCTCCACGATTTTTCAGTCACATACGGCAGCACGGAAGGCAGAGGAACATTGCAAGAAAGTTTGTATAAGATTTTTTTTTTTTTTTTTTTTTTCCTCAAACGATGCTCAGTATTTTCTTCTTCATTTTCTCCGACACCACGAGCAACAGAAACTATAACTATACTATTGCAATTTTTCTTTCATCACATACGGGAGCACGACAGGTGAAGGAACACAGCAAGAAATTTGGTGGACAGTTTTTTCTCTCTCTCTCTCTCTCTCTCTCTCTCTCTCTCTCTCTCTCTCTCTCTCTCTCTCTCTCTCTCTCTCTCTCTTAACGATATTCAATTTTTTTCTCCTTTTTCTCTGGTACCCCCACCGAAAAAAAAAAAACAATATTACACAATACTACTACAATTTTCTAGTCACACACTGCAGCAAGACAGGCGAGGAAACACTGCAAGAGATATAGTGTATACAGGGCAGTCTTTTATTCTCTGGCCACGCTGAGTCACTTGCTTCATTATCAACACCGTGCATGTAT
>NC_087155.1:32995055-32997555 GCF_035594125.1 Scylla paramamosain | reverse complement strand
AATAAATAAAACTCCATATGACACAGAATTTTAGAATATGAAGGCACCGTGTTTGTGGGAAGTGAATTTCCTGACAAAACTTTTGTTAAAACTTAATACTCCAATTATTACTTCTATAAGTACTTCAGTAACACTTAATATCGCAGGCGACACAAAACATCCTACTTCAAGAAAGCTGTCTTAGCATTTGCAATCGAGACTTTTAGAGAATAGTTAAAGCATGTTTACCGCTGAGGAAGAGAAGACAGTTGTCTGGAAAGTTATGTCGAGTCGACAGAGAAAGGAACCTAGTTTAAGGGACATCAAACAACACAAGGTTTGCCCTGTCCCTTCCTGAAATAATAGAGATGAGAGGCTGGGCGTCTGTGGATTTTTCCGCGTGAACCGTTTAATTCCTGTTGCTTTGGGCGTTTGGCAAATGACGTTGAGAAATGCCAGGTGGGATCGTCATCGTAAGATTGCACAGAAGAACTTTGGCTGAGAAGATTATTTACAAATAACAGGAATATGGAGAGTAACAGGAAAGTGCTGTGGAACACTTAAGCCGAAGTGAGGGACTTAAGATACTGAAGGTGGGGAAAGATGTTAGTAGGAACAGCACAACAGCAGGAACACACACACACACACACACACACACACACACACACACACACACACACACACACACACACACACACACACACACACATGCAAATCGAAAGAGAAACTAACCATTTACTGCAGCTTAACTCTTCTTTAATTTTATTCTTTATCAATTTAACAGTCATGCGTCTTTTCACTGAGATATTTCTGCCACCCACACAACTCTCTCTCTCTCTCTCTCTCTCTCTCTCTCTCTCTCTCTCTCTCTCTCTCTCTCTCTCTCTCTGGCGTGGGCGTCTCCTGATAATAAGGTCGTATACCACTCACTGACTCCATCACTGACTTCACGCCCTTATACAGAATGGCGATAAGGCAATAGTTGTACAGGTGCCCCGAAGAAAAAAGATAGAGAAGAGTAGGAGAACGGTGACAAGGAGGAGGAGGAGGAGGAGGAGGAGGAAGAAAGATGTAGGAGAAAAATTAAACCGAAGTAATGGGAGGGTTTATAAAGTGCCATCATTATCTTAAATTATGTAAAATCAATGTAATTTCTTTATCGGTGACGTTGTGTGTGTGTGTGTGTGTGTGTGTGTGTGTGTGTGTGTGTGTGTGTGTGTGTGTGTGTGTGTGTGTGTGTGTGTGTGTGTGTGTGTGTGTGTGTCTGTGTATTGTGAAACGTGAAACACGCACACACACAAACAGACAGACAGATAGACAGACGGACAGACACCCACCCACTCACCCACACACAAACACCCACACACACACTGCCTCTGCCTCTTTTTCTTTGACATTTTTCTCTTTTGGGACAAAATAATAAAGCAATAACTGAGCAGAAAAAAGGAAAAACACATCTCTTAAAAAATGACGCAATGAGCAACTTCGGAGCGCATATAATCAAAAGAATGTCAGTTACAGAATAAAGGTTCTGACTGAATTGCCGAAAACGGAAAGGAAAAATTATCAAAAATAAGTAAAAAAGAAAAATGTAAATAAATAAACAAACAAAGTGGAAAAGAACAAACAGTCATGAGTGAAAAAAGAAATTCTTACATAAAGGAAAATCAACACATGAGTATATACGTAAAATTGTATATACCCAAATTAATTTATGCTCAAAAACTAAAACGCTTTAAAAAAAAAAAAAAAGTAAGCAAACCTAAAACAGGAAAGCATAAAAACAAGAATAACATTTTTAATAATCAAAAGAAGAAAAAAATAAGCATGAACAAAACGAAGAAAAATCAGTTACATACATACAAGCAAAAAAAAAAAAATAATAATAATAATAAAGAAGGAAAGAAAGAAAAATCAAATGTAAAATAAGATAAAATGAAATGAACAAGCTCTCCACCTGTCACCAGTAATCCAGACAAGGCAAAGTGAGGAATCGTCCTCTCAAAATTGGATCGAGATTACTTTCCTTACCTTTTCCCACAGCGTTCCCGGGTTCAGGATCAAAGAAATTCACTTTAATTCTTGTTTCGTCTGAGGTTCATCCGTGAAAGCCTCCTCCTCCTCCTCCTCCTCCTCCTCCTCCTCCTCCTCCTTCCCTCCCTCCCCCTCCTCCCTCCTCCTCACAACGGCGTCTTCTCCAGGTCCTCCCCATGATCTGCTCCTGCCCTGACCCCGAGGTGACACAAGCAATTGGCTGGAGAACGAGTTGAAGATTGGCCTATTTCGTGTGTGTGTGTGTGTGTGTGTGTGTGTGTGTGTGTGTGTGTGTGTGTGTGTGTCGTATCATTTGTGTTCCCGTGGCAATCTTTCACGTATTGCTTTAATCACGCTTTAATCATTGGTACACACACACACACACACACACACACACACACACACACACACACACACACACACACACACACAGTCTTCACCTGAGTACGTATCACTGACAACATCTTTCATTTACACACATGAAACC
>NC_087155.1:32980055-32990055 GCF_035594125.1 Scylla paramamosain | reverse complement strand
AGGTTTACTTCTGAAAATCTGTGCAAAGAGGATATTTTCTCCTCAAAATACGTAATACACACAAAGATGGCATTTACTTTCCTCATAATACGCCTGCAAAGTGTGTTCTTCTCAAAGTTCAGGCAGGGAGATGTTTTAGGCAAAATTCGAGTACAGAGGGTAATATTTCCCCAACGTGCATACTACAAAGGAGACATTTTCTGCTCGCAGCACGTGTACGAAATAATTCTGCCCACTAAATATTTGCTAGGAAGGCAATTCTCTCCGAAATACGGGTAAGGCGAGTGTGCTCTACTCAAAGTATGTGTACATGAAAAATTTTCTCCTGGGAAATAGAGTATAGCGATTATGCTTCACGTAAAACTGACTATGTAGGACAAGACTGACAAACGAACCTTCAAAGACTGTCTGTGTGTTTGTCTATTCTTTCTCTCTCTCTCTCTCTCTCTCTCTCTCTCTCATCTCTCTCTCTCTCTCTCTCTCTTCTCTCTCTCTCTCCTCTTTGGCTATACGTAATCTGCCCCTCCTCATGTTCTTATTGCCCTTGTCCTCCTCCTGTTCCTCCTCCGATCTCATCAAGGACACTCAGGAAGGAATTAGCGGGAAGAGAAAACCAATAATGAATATTAGTCTAGGCTAATGGTTTCCCGGGCAGGTAATGGCAGAGAGGCGACGTCCCCGCCCAACCCTCCGCCCATTACAAGGCTCTCTTCCCGCTGTCCCTGTGCCTACTCACTACTGCTACTGTTACGTCACCACTGCTACTCCACTCCTGTCACTGCTACTGTTACGTCACCACTGCTACTCCACTTGTGTCACGGCTACTTGTACGTTACCACTGCTACGTCACTGCTACTCCTCTGCTGCCACTACTTCACTGCTACCCCTGCTACCTCCTCTCTCCCTAAAGGCCAAGTAATAAATATTTACCATTACAAACATTTTAATTTGATTTTACTCCAATCTTTAATGAGCAGACTTTTCTTAACCTGGCTGTAATTAACTGATTCCTGTGAAAAAATGGTGAGAGTAGAAAGAGAGAGAGAGAGAGAGAGAGAGAGAGAGAGAGAGAGAGAGAGAGAGAGAGAGAGAGAGAGAGAGAGAGAGAGAGAGAGAGAGAGAGAGAGAGAGAGAGAGAGAGAGAGAGAGAGAGAGAGAGAGAGAGAGAGAGAGAGAGAGAGAGAGAGAAAGTTGCGTTAAGCCTCTCACGGTTAGGATTCATTTCTTCAACCTCAAGATTAAATAGTATATATATATGTGTGTGTGTGTGTGTGTGTGTGTGTGTTTAAGACCGAAAGGGAGAAAAAAAAAAGAAAAAGAAAATCGGAAGCAGCAGCAAATGAGGAAGAAGAAAAGTAGTAGTAGTAGTAGTAGTAGTAGTAGTAGTAGTAGTAGTAGTAGTAGTAGTAGTAGTAGTAGTAGTAGTAGTAGTAGAAGAAGAAGAAGAAGAAGGAGAAGAAGAAGGAGAAGAAGAAGAAGAAGAAGAAGAAGAAGAAGAAGAAGAAGAAGAAGAAGAAGAAGAAGAAGAAGAAGAAGAAGAAGAAGATATAGAACAAGAACAAGAGTAAGAACAAGAATAAGAACAAGAAAAGAAAAAAGAAAACGAAGAAGAAGAGAGACAAGTGAGTTATGAGGGAAGAGATAAGCATCGGAAACTTGAGTATTTCAGACGTCACTTTTTGAGAGGAGGGAAAAAGGGAAGAGAGAGAGAGAGAGAGAGAGAGAGAGAGAGAGAGAGAGAGAGAGAGAGAGAGAGAGAGAGAGAGAGAGAGAGAGAGAGAGAGAGAGAGAGAGAGACGGAGCAAGGGAGAGAGTGAGAGAGAGCGACAGGGTTACTCTTGGGAAGGCAGGAGACGTGGACACTTTTATGAGGGAGATGAGGGAACCCGAAACTCTGAGGAGGGAAGGAATTGGGTTATTTCTTAAGAGGAGAGAAACGTATAGAGGATAGGGAGTGATTTATGAGGAAGATGAGGTGGAGTGTGTGTGGTGTGTGTGTGTGTGTGTGTGTGTGTGTGTGTGTGTGTGTGTGTGTGTGTGTGTGTGTGTGTGTGTGTGTGTGCGTTTATGAGGAGGAGGAATACAAAGGAAAGCCAAACAGCATCAGACCTTTTGGTCCTTGCAAGGCTGTTTGGTAACTACTTCTAAGGGAAAGGGAAGAGAGATAGAACAGCATAGCAGAAGGCTCCTCCCCACCCACCACTTCCTCCAGCTTGCGCTGGCATGTAAATAGTTGGGAAAAGTACCATGCACTATGGAAAAACTGACATGGAATTTTAATAGGAAAGGATGAAAGTTCTATCATTCACCCTACGGTGAACTCTATACGCCTATCTGAAAGTTAATACAATTTATAATAAAACTGGTGTCTGTAAAATAAAACAGTTTATTAGTGAATTTAGTAATTATTCGGACAAGAAGAGATCTTGTTGGGATTTACTTTTATCTATTTTATTTTTTAAATGACTCAATAGAATTGCTGTTTACGATTTCTGCAGAAAGTTTATTCGATATATTTATTGTACGATTAAAGAAAAAATGTTTAAGGGATTTAAAACTTTTGGGTATAATCTTGAATCCATTATTTCTTGTTAGGTTAGAATGATCAATGGTAAAATATTTATGTGCATCAATGTTAACTACATCCTTTAAAAATTTAGAACACTTCAGTTAGGTCTCCTCTTATCCTGCCCTTTGTTAAACTAAATAGGTTTAGTTCTTCCAGTCGTTCCTCATACGGCTTATTACGCAATCTTGGAATCATCTTAGTGACTTTACGCTGTATCTTTTTTTCTAGTTTTTCAATGTCTTTTCTGTAATATGGTGACCAGAACTGTACACATTTTTCTAGACGAGGGCGCACCAGTGAGTTATTTAAGGCAAGTATAACCTTTTCTGATTTAAAATCAAAGGTTCTTCCAATGAAAGGAGGAGGAGGAGGAAACACAGTCATCTCTAGTTGAAAGTAAAACATATCTCTTCTTATATAACAGCAACAGAAAATAATGAGAGAGAGAGAGAGAGAGAGAGAGAGAGAGAGAGAGAGAGAGAGAGAGAGAGAGAGAGAGAGAGAGAGAGAGAGAGAGAGAGAGAGAGAGAGAGAGAGAGAGAGAAACTGCATACTAATTTCGGAAATAAATTATTCACCTTCTGAAACAAGAACTTCGAATACATAACGAGGCACACACACACACATACACACACACACACACACACACACACACACACACACACACACACACACACACACACACGAATTAAACTGAAAACGTGAGAAGGGACGCCACGGAGAAGCGGGTCACACTGAATAAGATCGAGTATTATGAAATAGCACAGCAGCACGTCCACCGTCATTCCCCGGCGCCATTATCACCGCGGGTCTACAGCGCCGTTTTCCGAATCGGGCGATGTTCTAATCATGAGCTAACGTAAAATAAATACACGCGCGGCTTCCTATGAATATGATGAAGGAGATGAGGAGGATGAGGCGGCCTGGGGAGCTGGGGCGATGCTGCAGGGGAAGAGTGAGAGTGAGAGGGTACCCTGCACCGGGGCATGCATACATACATACATACATACATACATACACGTAGGCGGTGGAACTCAACTCTGAATGATGAATATTCATTTCCAATCATCGGAAAGCATCGTTTGGAAGCCAGCGGGAGGCGACGGCGGCGGGAAATGCAACCAATTATGTAAATCGTGGAGTCCAGTCTCATCCATTAGAGGAGAGAGAGACACAGGGACACAGGCGGGGCGTGCAGGGGCCTTATAAACCTGCTCCCGGGACCCCTGCTCGATACAGAACTGTCCGGCAAGTGCGTAGAACACTGGAGATGCAAGGTGGTGGCAATACAGAGCTGAGAAATAAAGAACACAAGATAGGAAACACACGGAAGTGAGGATGTACGATGCAGAGGACATAGGAAAAGAGAGCTAGAACAGAGGACATGTAATACAGAACTTAGAGACAAAGAACACGAGATAGGATATAGAAACGACGAAGGAAAAGACAGACAATAACACAGGAGAGAGGGAGGGTTGATAAGGTGGTAGCAATATAAAACTTACAAACAACGAACAGAAGTGAGGAAATAATTATACGAAAGTGATAGGAGGTACAGAAAAATAATGTGGGGACAGACAGGTAAGGTAAAACTGGAGAGAAGATGGCAAGATAATGACGAGGGATATAGAACTTAGAAATAAAGAACAATAGATAGGAAAATAGACAAAAATGAAAACGTACTAGGCAAATACAAACGAAAGTACAAAAAGACAGTTTGAGGGACACAGGGCAGAGGGCTGGCAAGGCAGTGGCAATACAGAACTTGGGAATAAAGAACAGAGAACAGGAATAGTCAGGTTACGTTAGGTTAAGTTAGGTAAAAAAAAAAAAAAGAGAACAGAAACAGACAGGAAACGAAGGAAAAGAGACAGCTAGGAAAAAAAAATAATATACAGCTTAAGGAGAAACAGAGAACAGACAATTTGGAGAGCATAAAATTTAATGAGAAAAAGGTGAAACAGAGAAGGAAGCATAAAGTTGAAAAGAAAACGTATGCCTTAGAGGACAACACAGAAAACGGAGGATAGAGGATGGCGAGATGAAAGTGAAAACGTAAAAGAGAGAGAGAGAGAGAGAGAGAGAGAGAGAGAGAGAGAGAGAGAGAGAGAGAGAGAGAGAGAGAGAGAGAGAGAGAGAGAGAGAGAGAGGAGAGGAGAGGAGAGGAGAGGAGAGGAGAGGAGAGGAGAGGAGGGGAGGGGAGGGGAAGGGAAGGGAGGGGAGGGTAAGGGAGGGGATGGGAGAGGAAGTGGTGGGTAGGGGAGGGGGAGGGGAGGGGAGGGGAGAGAAGAGGAGAGGAGAGGAGGAGGGGAAGATGAAAAACATAATCCTGATTACTATGGGATAAGAAATACTAAAACCCTCACGTGGAGAAGGAAGGAAGGAAAGAAAGAAAGGAAGGAAAGAAGGAAGGAAGGAAGGAAGGAAGGAAGGAAGGAAGGAAGGAAGGAAGGAAGGAAGGAAGGAAGGAAAGAGAGAGAGAGAGGAACGAAAAATACAGAAGGCGGAGAGAAGGAGACACCAGAGGGAGAAAAGGAGAGAAGGAAGGGACGTGAAAAGGAATGGAGAATGGCGTGGAGAAGAAAGACAAACGAGGGAAGGGAAGGAGAGGTGAGAGTAGAGGGGGAAGAAGGATACCGAGGCTGGAATCTTAAGTCTTCCCAAAGCTCATTAATATAGTGAAGGAGGCAGAGTCCTGTGACGGCTCCAAAATGACTTGATCTCAGACCTTTGTTGGCTTCTGATCACTTGGTTTTGGGACGAGTTTGACCAGACGGTGATTAAGAGAGGGAAGGGAAGAGGAAAGAAAGGAAGAGGAGGAGGAGGAGGGGGACAAGAAGAAAAGATGGAGAGAAAGAGTCTCATTTGGGCAGCGTTAACGAATACAATGGCTCTTTTCCGCCTTGCCTCCGCCACTGTTCATGCCGCCATTTCCATCACTGCCACCGCCTCCATCACTGCCACAGCCACCGCCGCCGCCGCCGCCCTCGAGGTCACCCGCTAATAATCTGGTGTATTTTGGGAATGAAGGCGTTATCGATCAAGGAGGTCAAGGCGCGAGTGGTATGGTGTTCTGGAGGGCAAGGCGGAACAATTATCCACAAATGAGGAAAGGCGGCAAGGTCTGGACCATAAGAATTCTACGGGTACAGAAAGACAATCTTGCGCATAAGGAACGAGTGGAAATCTCAGTGAAGTATCAAAAAAATCTCTCGCCTTCAGCTATTCTTGAGGTGATATTGGGGAAACAATGGTTGAAGAAGGCATAAAATAAAGTACTTCTGTTTCCCAGCGTTTCCTCTCGTCACCACATTTCACTTATCTTACTCGTGCCTCTCAAAGTGCAACAGACGCCTTCCAAAACTCCATCAAATCACTTATCATTTAGCCAAAATAAATAAGACATAATTGCAATGGATGGGTAACTGCTCTTGTAATCCCCAGAAAAGTACACGTTTCACTACATACTTTCCTCCTATGACATCTAAAATATAATAATAAAATAGGAAATAACTGTTAGATGAATAGCTATATTGACAAACCCCTGAAAACTATCACGCCTAACTTGACACTATCCCCTAACGACATCTAGACTATAACGAAATTGATAACGCCGTACTGAAGTGATTAACTAGCAATCTGGACGCTGCTGGAGAGGTCTTGGTAGAAGGAAACCTCTTGTCTTTACTCACCCAAGCCTGGTATGCAACGGTGAACGAGACTGCTACTGTTGGTGGCACTGGTCCCGCCATAAAGACACCGACACTGAGTCAATAGCGGTGTGGTCCATGCACTTGGCAGCCTCAGCTCCATCATAGAATACGGAGGGAGGGAATACCTGGTAACTGTCATCAGGAACACATAGATAGATAGATAGATAGATAGATACATAGATAGATAGATAGATAGATAGACATAAGTATTCATAGACTACAAAATTTAATGTACTTCACTGATACGGAGTAAATAGATAGCAAATAGTTTCACGAGATAATGAGCTTCCTTATCAGATCTGTATTCAAAATTTGCAGTTTACACAAACAAATTCAATAAAAACACTTCCAAACCAGCAAAACGTATGTACATTTCTAATCCCATACATGAATAAGGATAGGAAGTTTAAAAGACAGAGGACCTCGCCGCTAGCTGTGATTCCACGGCCAAAGCCTCTGGTGATCCTGAAGCAAAGGCTGCGGCTCGGGCTGGGAAGCGCAGATAAAAGCACACCTGATCTTTTTCTCTTTCCATACGGTGGCTGGCACACGGCACCAGAAACGGAGAAAATACCTGTTTGAACTGAAGCTTTCAAAAACAATTCAATAGGAAAAGAGGTGCAGGTCTTGCCCTCTCAGTGCATCACTCACCTCCACCTCATCTCTGGCGCAAGAAAGGTTTGATTAATGTATTATTTCCAGTGAATCCGATAATATGATCTTCGTTATTAAGGAGAGAAAAGGAGCGAAAAGCCTCCAATCCAGAGGCGCCATCCAGGAGACTCACGGTCGTTCAGGGAGATTTCCATAATTGACCTATTACCCGCCACCCCTGACCCTCCTTCCCTAATTCCCAATTAAGTTAATGCGAAGGTTGATTAAATGACGCCATGGGAAAAGTGGGATGCAGAGGAGGCTGGCCATGGGTGGGCCCGGGGGACGGGGTGGCAGCCGGTGGGTCCTGGTGAGGGTGAGGTAGAGAAGATGAGGTCCTGGAAGGGGAGGGAAGGGAGAACCACCACATAATGATGCTCATCATCTACGAAATTACATTCCTCTCTCTAGTTCATTTGCTCTAAATTTACTTAAAGAGCCTGCTCTTTTATAAGTCTTCAGGCTATGAGACACTTCTTGCCCCGCAGACCGTACACTATACTGTATATTGTTGAGGATGTTTTCATCTTGGCAGAAATAAAAAGACAATAGCCATCAAAATTGATTTGCTTTAGTGCTCCACTCACGTCTCAACTGCAACATTTTCTTGGGATTTTACAAGCCCTAAGGTCGCGCTGGTGTGCCTTCAGATCCACACACTGCGGGGAAACTCATAAAACAAAATTGTTTCATCACTTGGATCAGTGAGAACCCATTTTATTTGGTGCGTGCTCGGGTCAGAGGAAAACAGAAATGGGATTAGGTTTTTATACAGATTTCAGCTTCCAATGAGAGGCGGCGATCACAATACTTTACTGCCAGTGACAACGGTCATGCTAGCAGGCCAGTGCACTCTCACTACACTCGCACACGTGGAAGCCTTCACTCCTAAAGGCTGGATGGAAAAAAAAAAGAAAAAAAAGGCGACTGAGAGAGAGAGAGAGAGAGAGAGAGAGAGAGAGAGAGAGAGAGAGAGAGAGAGAGAGAGAGAGAGAGAGAGAGAGAGAGAGAGAGAAAAAATATATACGAAAATTGTTTTGTATGTGACGGTTTATTGGTGTGTGAGTAGTGGAGGTTGATGAGCGGATGTGCAGGTGTGTGAGGCGTGTGCTGGGCAGTGGCCGGCTGATTACATCCGAGTGCCGCACATCCATCACTGGGAAATCTTTTATGAAAACTTGGGAAGGCTTTAAAGGCTCAGCAAGAGGCTGCTTGCTTTCCTTACTTTTTTTTCATTTTCTTTTTAATGTTTCACTGATTTGTCAGAAGTTTGCTTAGACGAGAGTTACGCATGGAGGACTGCGGTGCGGCGGGCATGTATGAGCTGCTGTGTTTTAGTGATTGCAAAGCAGGAGGAACTAAAGACAGAGTAAAAAAGACAGGTCACTTTTACATCCTCCCGCATTCACGCACTGCAAGTGAAGCACCGGCGAAAAGAAAAAAAAAAGCTAAAAATAGATGCCAACCGTATACGTGAAAGGAGCATAACAGTAATTCTGTGGCGAACCTTAATGGAGAAAAAGAGATCTTGGAAGAGCACAGCGCCGCCTGGCCACGCTCTCCGCTGCCTGCCTGCAAGAATACTGCCACCGAATTCCCGACGCGGCGTAAAAAGAGACTAAAAGGGACTAAGGGAAGGGACCGAGAACTCTCTTTCCTGTACTTTTATTTTCACAATGAGGCAACGCTCCTATCGGGTACAACCCTTTAGGGGACGCCAGTCTGGCACACACACACACACACACACACACACACACACACACACGTACATGGTCTGTCAATGCAATAAGTAGCTTTAACTCCTCATCTCTATAATTAGTTATGTTAAGAGGAGAGATAAGAGTAGAAGTAGGAGGAAGAGACAGAGACAGAGAAAGAGGAAGAGGAGGAGGAGGAGGAGGAGTAGGAAAGGACGGAATAACAATAGAAGAAGCAGAGATGAGTAATAGGCTGAAGGAGAGGAAGAAGGAGCTAATGTTGACGATGAACTGATCCAAATCCCCAGCAGACTGAAGGCGAGGGCAAGGGAGAGGTGGAGAGGGGGGTAGGCGCGTCCATCAATCCTCGCGGCCATCACGACGCGGGCGACAAAGGGGAAAAAATGAACGAGATCAACTTAATTAACCCTTAGTGTACGACCCCATCACAGAACTGACACAAAGTTCCCTAACACTCATTACCCTCCTCTCTCCTCCAGCATTTTATCTCTTTCTCTTGGAGGAGTAGAGGAAGGGGAGAAAGAGGAGGAGGAGGAGGAGGAGGAGAAGGAAGAGGAGAAAGAGAGGGATAAGATCTCAAGAGTATTCAGTAGCCCATAGAAGACCCATTTTTTCCTTAGTAAACTCGAATCCATAGAAGCTTATTTTTTTCCCCCGTCAACTCTTAACTCTTGCTCTCTATCACAAAGAAAGCTGTCAGCGCGCTCTCTCAGGCGGCCAGTCGCCACCGAGGGGAGGAGAGAACTTTTTTGATGCCTCCCCCCCTCTTTTTTTTCCCTCCACTCCTTCCCCTCCACTCCCAGTCTTCTCCCTCGCCTTGCCCTTTGCCTCTCACTTCTTCAGCAGTCTGTTGCCACGTCTGAAGGAGTTTTGATTTTTTTTGTTTTTTTTGTTGGAGCTACTGGTGCTACTGTTATTAGTGTTACTTCTACTACGTATTGCTTTTTTCACTACCACCACCACCACCACCACTACTACTACTACTACAACTACTACTACTACCACTACTACTACTACGTACTATTGCTGCTGCTAATACTACAACTACTATCAATGTTGTTGCTTCCTCTCTCTCTCTCTCTCTCTCTCTCTCTCTCTCTCTCTCTCTCTCTCTCTCTCTCTCTCTCTCTCTCTCTCTCTCTCTCTCTCGTTATGGATCACCACCCTGAGGTAATCCTAAATATTTACCCAGGAGTGATGAAGTAGCCACCACGTAATCTAACTTTACCGCCAGTGTTTTACAGCGGCCAAAGGTGACACACGCAGTGGGGATTATTGCGAGGCTCAGTCAGGCCAGGCTTTCCCGTGACACAGCAGCGCTTTCTGAAAATTAATGTCCTTTTGTG
>NC_087155.1:32952555-32972555 GCF_035594125.1 Scylla paramamosain | reverse complement strand
GCTTTCTTCCGTTTCCAGAAAGTTTGAGAAATACTAATGAATAAAACCGATACCCATAATTCCCAGTTAATTAGTTTTATTTTGAAACTCGCACACTTATCCTATCCTCTTGTTTTGGTGCATCTAAAAGCTTCTGAGAAATGATGAATACACCATTAGACAGACTGATGCATGGAATCAATAGCTATCATTCTCACGTAATTAGTTCAGGAAGGGAGATTGGCGCCGCTCGTCCTGCTCCCCTCCCCAACGTGTTACTCCCGCTGACAGGCGATGGATTTTTGTTCACACTTTCGAAATACTTGATAAATGCAGAAATCACATTTACTCTTTTTCAACTAAAATCACACCTCCCTCTTTTTTCCGATGCATTTTCTATGTCCATTCAGGAACGAGAAGTGATGGATGAGGCTGACCTTTTAAAAATTCACACAACTGCAGTCGGCTAAACATTATTTTTGCTAACATCGCCACCGGAGAGGAACGCGAGTTGTTGTTGTATAACCGACCGTCCTTCACATTATTTATTTATTTTTATTTATTTTTTTCTTTTTTTTTACATTGTTATGGTGTATTTTTTTTTCTATTGTTTTATTTTCTGACAAAGCAAACAACAACAGTCTTACGTTCTCGATTATACTCAGTGCTTTTGTTTGCTTCTTCTTTTCGTCTGGGGCATTGTGGCCTATGTTATATTATTCTTTTATCGTTCTTTGTTTAACTTTTTCCAGGACTTTCTTTCTCTCTTTCTCTTTATTTACTTTCTTGTCCGTTTACTGTTTCTTAATCTTTTTAAACCAAGGCACATTCTCTTCCTATTTCTGTCTGCCCGTCTCTCTCTCTCTCTCTCTTTCTCTCTCTCTCTCTCTCTCTCTCTCTCTCTCTCTCTCTCTCTCTCTCTCTCTCTCTCTCTCTCTCTCTCCATTCGTGGCAAGTCAAACCATCGAGTCGCACACAGAAGGAGGAAGGAAGAATCTAATACTAATATCGGTGAACCTCAGGCAGGGATCCACTTCGATTTTATCCGCTCCTGCCTTCCCGGGCCGGACACGAGGCCATTGTGGCGGCGGTCCACTGCTCCTCCTTGGGAACGCAAAAAAACACAATACTGGGTCTTCGTCATCGACTGAGAGAGGTTTGTTGTGTTCTCTTTCCCCTTTCCCCTCTCCTTTCCCCTTTGCATCACTCTTCCTCTCCTCTGTAACCTCTCTTCGATTTATTTTTCTCTTTTATCTATTTTTTTTTCTTTTTTATTCTTCGTCTCTTCTCTAGACTCTGGTTTCGTTTTCTTTTCATTTTTTTCATGTGTCTTCTTTTCCTTTTCCATTCCCCTTCTCTCTTTCCTTTTTCATTCATCTTTCTCTCTCTTGCGCCTTCTCTTCTGCCTTATTGTCCTGTTCTCCTTGTCTTTTTCTTTCTTTTTTCCTGTCTGCTATTATTATTTTCCTCTTTGCGTTCTTCCCTTTCTTCCTCATCTTAATTTAATGGTTCCTTTACTTTCCCTTTTCTTACTTTCTTCTCCTGTTTTTTTTTCTTTTACCCTTCTCTACTCTTCGTGTGTTCTCTACTTTCCGTTTTTTTCTTTCCTTTTTCACCTGTTCCTTTTCTTTTTCCTATACCCCATTCCTACTTCCCCTTTCCCCCCCACCCTGTGCCCTCAACTTTCCCTTTCGACATTACTCTTCCCCTTTATTTCTCTCTCCCCTTCAGTCTATCAAGTATCCTATTCTTTCATTTTTCTCTTTTTTCCTTCCCCTCTCGGATCCTGCCCCTTAAAAGCTATTAGGGCCCCGCTTCCCATCATCGGTACTCTTCTCTGGTCTTCTCTGGTCTCTGGTCTTCTCTTCTCTTGTCTGGTACTCTCACCCTTCCTCTCCTTTCCTCCCCAGCCCATTGCTACTCTCCACTCCTGCAGTTTACCCGCGGCTCCTGGTCATGGTTGGGAGTAAGTTTATTTACAGTCAAAAAATCACGCTGTGCATTTTTTCCTTCCGCAGTTTGACACACATACAAAAACGACGTAAATAAATAGAACGAAATAGAAAAATAGGAGGAAAAAACTTTCACCAGGTTTAGAAAGAGGACCATTTTTGTTTGTTTGTTTGTGTGTGTGTGTGTGTGTGTGTGTGTGTGTGTGTGTGTGTGTGTGTGTGTGTGTGTGTGTGTGTGTGTGTGTGTGTGTGTGTGTATTTGTTTGTGATTGTAGTAAAGGACAGGCATCGTTTTGTTTGTCTGGCTGTGTGTTTGTCTGGTGATGTTGTTTCTGCTGCTGCTGCTGCTGCTGCTGTTGTTGTTGTTGTTGTTGTTGTTGTTGTTGCTGTTGTTGTTGTTACCATACCAAGCGTCCGCCATACATTTCAATATCCCCAATATATTTCAAATTACCGGAAAACATTGAAAGCAATTTCCGCAAATAGCATACGTAGTTTTACAACTCTGTGCCGGCCAGTGTACACCCACCCACCCACCCACACACACACACACACACACAATAAAAAAATTACCTTGGAGGAAGCATCACATTTGACCTTTCAACAGAAACACGAGTGACGCCCTACTACTTCGTATTGTTGGGTATTAAATTTATCACCTCAGTCAGTCGGCTATATACACGGATAAAGTAGAAATTAAATGAAGTACAGCTCGTCAAACATTTTAACACATAGATGAAGAGTTACTCAGGAAAATAATACTACTTTTTTTACCTATATGGATTGAACTTACGAAGGCTGTTGCTGCTAAGGGAATGAGAGCAAACACCGCGAAATGAGTAGGGTGCGGAGTCTGAAAACCTGATGTATGATGAAAGGTTAATGAAGCTCAGTCTGTCCAAACAAGAAGAGAAAAGAAAGAAAGACGGTATGGTAATGGTGAACAAATACATAACAAGAACTGATAAAACTGACAGAAATAACAATATGACATGTAAAGAAAGAAAATTAAGAGAGGAACTGATAAGGATGAACAAATACATGGAAAGAACAAACGAGGTGTAGAGAAATAACGAGACAACACAAGCAATCAACAGATCAACAAGAACACCATAGTTAAATATTGTTCATGATAATTGGGAAAGAAAGTAAATATGAGATGATATACATTACTAATTCAATTATAACTTAAATATAAAGCTGATGACTGATACGTTCACTTAAAATAAAATTGCATGAGATAAAAACATACATACATACATACATACATACATACATACATACATACATGGGGCAAATATACACACACTTATTCGCATATCTATAAACATACCTTAAAAGAAACATACAACAAACTACAGTATTAAGGCCATAAGAAATTAAGGAAGGTGTAGGAAGCCATCAGCCCAACACGTGGGATCCCGGCACAAGACAACCTATATCCACCTATCATCTCCATCATGAATTATAGGCCATACGAGTAAAGCTACACACACACACACACACACACACACACACTACAGCTCTACAACACAGACGCTCCTCCACAATATTTTCTACTTTCCTTCGAGCTAATTCTTTTATCGGAACTTTTTGAGGCTTATACTATATTGCTTTCCTTCCAATTACCTCCGGGGGTATCGAGCGTCCCCGGAGTCCTATGAGGGAGGAGGGTGCAGGGGCGTGGCGGGACTCGTGGGCCTTCCTTGGGGTCTCCTACTCAATCTTAATTAGGATTCCGGAAAGGCAGAAACGGGGCCACGGCGGGAGGGAGTGAGAGAGAGGGGAGAGAGGGGCGAAGGGAAGGGAGGGGACTCGGCGATGGGTTTAATACTACCCCGTTGACAATAGCTTAGCATTCCCCTTCAATAGGACTGACTTCTCGTTTTCTGTGTGGGTAGAAAAGGGGGGTATTTTTTTTTTTTGTAATTTTTTTCTCCCTTTTTCCGTTTTCTGTATAGCTGGTAGGTTTTTTTATACATATTTTTAATATTTTAAGCAAGATTTTTTTCTCCCTTATCATTTATTCTCTCTCTCTCTCTCTCTCTCTCTCTCTCTCTCTCTCTCTCTCTCTCTCTCTCTCTCTCTCTCTCTCTCTCTCTCTTAAGCAATTATGAAAATGAAGGCTGGATTCACGCTAAGCAGACGAAGTACGTGCCTCGAGCTATTGTTGTTTGTCTCACGGATTCCTCGGCTGTTTTTTCAGGAGACGTGGAGGGAGGATATTGTGGTCTGGATGCTAATCAAAACACACACACACACACACACACACACACACACACACACACACACAGAGAGAGAGAGAGAGAGAGAGAGAGAGAGAGTTTCCCCCCTTAGAGGCATATTTGGAATGGATTAAGGGAAGAGTTAATAAAGGCAAGGAATTTATGTTATTTGAAGAAAAGACTGGGTGAATATAGATACGGAAGATAAGACCATGCAATTGTAGCTCATGTCCTTTAGAGTACGAGATACACACACACACACACACACACACACACACACACACACGTGGCATTAAATTTCTGTCCGTACCTTGTTCAAAATATTGTTCATCGTCGGAATTGTATTTTTGTTGTAATTAATGCAATTTTGAAACGATTGGAACAAAAATAAATGGTTACAACTCGGCTCAATCAAAAGTTATAAATCAGAGAATGTTTTAGTTGAGTGGTAATAGAAAAATAAAACTGACATTTTAATATATGAATTCCCAAACTCCCATTTATATTTTTATCCTATCCCATATGTTTTTCGAGCTTCTCCTATGAATACTAATTGACAGAAACCCACGAGAATTTAAACTAATTATTAGTTCAAAGTAACACATCAAAAAATACTTTCCCCTTTATGTTCTTCCCTACAGTACACGTAACATTATAATATTCTTCGAAGTTTCACGTGCGAATATTGAACAGCTCAGACAAGTCGATGAGAACGTGAGCAGACTAACGAGCAATTCAAACGAGCATATCAAAATACATACATTTCCCTTTATGTTCTACCTTACACCTTATATACATTCTTCGCAACTTCACATATCAATACTGAATAAATAATACAACTAATAAATAATACAACATCTAACTAACCCCTGTACTTTTTATCCTTCACCATAACACATTTACCTCGAAGCATACCGTATCAACATCGAATAAGTAGTATATATCCATTAAGATTCAAACTAACTAACTAACAATTCAAAGTAACATTCCAATACACTCGTCTTTACCATTTTTGCTCTTCACCATAAAGCCTTTCCTTCGAAGATTCACGTATCCATAACAGAATAACTAATACAAACCCCCAACAAGAATTTCAATGAACTAAGAACTCTAACTAACATTTCAATAAACATATGGCCCTTTACTATTACCCTTCACCATAACACATTTCCTTCGAGGCTTCACGCACGTATCAAGCAATGAACGAATAATCAATACAAACCCACGGGAATTTCAATTAGCGTGATTCTACGTAAATGGAAAGCGAAATGAACTCCCTCCCAGTAATTAGAACATTATAATTACGGCACTTCACACATACCAAGACACTGCATCATTAACAGGAGCGCTGGAGTCCGAACATAACTGAATCACAAGTCCCATTCACGGATCACAGCTTCGGGTACGGTCCCCACCAGCCCACGGTATCTGTATTTGAGTTCCTGTATGTATGTATTTCACCGTACAGGGAAGTTCACGCTACTTGATGATTTGTGTAGGTTTTGTAGTGCTCAAATTGTTCATATGTAGATAATAAAATTTGTAGTAAATGGGGAAGGAAGGAAGGAAAGGAAATAAAGTAGAAAAGGAGTGAAGTGAATGGAACAAGGGAATTAAGGAAGATAGGTTGATAGATAATATATAAATAAATAGACTGAGTGATAGATAATAGATCAGTAGATAGATATGGACTGGACTGATAGATAGATAGACAGATAGACGGATAGAGAGAGAGAGAGAGAGAGACACACACACACACACACACACACACACACACACACACACAGGCAGGAGGGGAGCGCAGGGTCAATCCAGCCACTGATCACTTGATTCACAACTCTTAATTCAGCATAAATCTCTGCCTTTGTATCAGGTTTCGATAATGACAGTAATAACTCTCTCTAAGCACATCACAGCGACCCTTACGAGATCATTTTTGCAGATCCCCCACTGACGCATGACTTCTACTGCATTCCATTTGCACCTTTTGTCATGCCTTTTTATACGCTGTTAGATATTCCTCCTGCGCATTATGAAGAAGGAAAAAAGGGCGGAAAAACAAGGACAAAGGAAAAGATACGGAACTTGGCAGAAAAATAAGCTTCAAGTCGATACTGATCAGTGTCTTATAGATAGATAGATAGATAGATAGATAGATAGATAGATAGATAGATAGATAGATAGATAGATAGACGGGCATAGATAAATAAATATGCAGACAGGTAGATACATATATGAATCCGAACCAGACCAACAATAATAACTATAATAATAAAAAAGAAAATCAACGTATATATTTACTATCGCATTGTTGTTGATGTTTGTTATTATTATTATTATTATTATTATTATTATTATTGTTATTATTATTATTACCATTATTATTATTAATATTATCATCTTCATCATCACTACAATATAGTTGGCGACGACGACGTATTTAATCATTTTCTCACGCTGGTATAAGTTTATTTTTCTTGGAATGATCCTCAATTAAGAGTCAAGGGAAACAAGAACCTTTTCATTTGCCTTTTTCCAACTCACAGGGAAAGAAGAAAAAGAAAATGTGAGGTAAATATTTTCGCTCACATGAAAGAAAAAAGACTAAGGTGCAAAAAAGTTCAAGGAAAAAAAAAATATAACTTAAATCAGAACTCACATTGACAAGGGTGGCACGAGGCAAGGCAGTGGGTGGGCGGGACCGAGTGGCTCTCCTCGACGCCCCGCCCGCTGCCCCTGACGATGTTCGCTATTCTTGTTTCCTATGGACGAGGAAATAAATAAAGAACACTGTTACTACTATTCGTACTTCTGTTACTATTATTACTATGGTACTAATGCTGCTGATGCTGTTACTGCTACTACTGATGCTACTGCTGTTACTACTACTACTGCTGCTGCTGCTGTTACTACTACTACTGCTGCTACTACTACTACTACTACTACTACTACTACTACTACTACTACTACTACTACTACTACTACTTTTACTACTACTACTACTAGCTACAACTAATATTACTACTACTACCTGCAACTAATACTACTGTTACTACTACTACTACTAACTATAACTAATACTACTTTTACTACTACTACTACTACTACTACTAATAATAATAATAATAATAATAATAATAATAATAATTATAACATTAATAATAATAAATACTACTACTGCTATTACTACTGCTACTGTTACTAAATAATTGCTCCTTTTGTTACTGCACTACATAATTCCACCATACAGTAAACTTTAAGCCCTTAGCCATCTACTGTTTCCTTAATTATGTGTCTTCATCTATAACAGTAACAGCGATGATAATAATGTTGACGATGATACCACCACCACCACCAACAACAACAACAAGAACAACAATAATAATAGACGTATAGTAATGCCCTATGACGTAAGTACCCCAATTTTTCCATTATACAAACAGAATCATCCAACTACAGGTCATCTGGTGGTTAGGGTCGCAACTACCAGTGGATAATAGCGTTCCAGGGATTGGGAGGGTATTCAGCCTTTCTTCTCCCGCTGCTGAGGATTGCAACTACAGGGGGATCCTTCCATTTACATTCCACATGGGTTCCCGTAAGCATAGGGAAGGGAAATTCTGATGATCATAACCTGAACCCATCTGGCCACGGGGAGGTTACCGCCGAAACAGCAGATACATTTTCCTCACATCTTCTCAACTCTATACGATGCTTTTTGTGGAATATTTGTATTTGAAGTCTAAAGGAGGCTAGTTTTGGGATACAAAAACATTAAAAGAAAAAAATATGCTTTCATAATAGTGAATTAGATAAAGCCTTTCATGGTCTTCTGCTCTGCCTAAAAGTTAACCAAGGAATGACCACATGACAGATGCACGGGAATCTAGCTTGATGAGTCATGTGTAAAGGTCTCGAGGTTTGCTGATGTACGCATGCCGGTCGTGGATATCAGTCCCTTTGTAGGATTGTAACATGATGCGTTCAGTAACATCATTAATCAACATGGAAGAGAATGAACCAGTGTGCGTCGCGGCGGTATGACGTGATGCTGAGTAGCACGAGAGTGTTTTCATAAAGAAGTCAGATAATAAGAGGTGAGAGGTTAAGTAACTGTACGTAAAATGTTATCCCACTACTACCACCACCACCAGAAAAAAAAAAAAAAGACACGCGATTCTTCTCCCGTGCGGTGCCTACAGGTGTTATGTTCTCACCTCATCTGTCTTCTTTTGTTACCCCACCTAATTTTTTTTTTTTTTTTCAGCAATCATTTCACCGGTTTTTCGTAGGATACATTATTTCCACTATAGCATTCGTCTTGGGGGCTGCAGCTTGGACTGCCTCCACGACAGATGTTGCTTTCACAAACTTCTTTTAATCGGGTTTCACTGCAGGTTGTTTTTATATGTCTTCCTGGCCTTGTTTCTCTGAACCGATTTAATTTCGTGACTCGCAAGAATCTTTAAAAGCTTCTTTAACAGATTTCTCTTGAAAAGCCTCTCGTGTTGCAGTCCTTTTTTTACTTTCTTGAACAGGCACAAGCTTTTCAACCACCTTCGTGCTTCCGTATTTACCGGGCACAACTTTTCAACAACTGTTCTGCCTCCTCCCGCAACAGGTATAACTTTTCAACTGCCGTTTTATTTTCTTCAACTTAACTGCCATTCTATTTCCTGCTCTAACTTCTAGAATTTCCGTTCTACTGACTTCCATAAAAAGCGTGATATTTTTATATACCGTTTTATTGTTTTCCACAATGGGCATATCATACTAATGAACTGTTTTACCATTTTCTACATTGCACACTACACTCATAAAACGTTTGATGATAATGAGAGTGTCATGACTAATTTGAAAGCAATAAAACATTCTCGTCCTTTATTTTCCTGATCTCTAATTTTTCGGCGTGCTGGCATAGCCGTGCATCTATGGTTCTGATGCGCGAATTGGAGTAGGTGAACGTTGGATGGATTCCCTTGCCTCCTTTACTAATACTGTGGTAAAGACGTTGAGTCTGGAACGGACTGAGAATTAAATGGTCCAAGTATCTCGTGACCAAAGGGACTGAGATCCATTTGATCTGACGACCACATGACTTGATAATTATTATGGCCTCTATGTTACTCGGCTCGGTACAAAATTAACTGCTCCCAAGGGCACACACACACACACACACACACACACACACACACACACATCCAATGCAGTACACAAAACCTCACAAATCTCTTTTGATCTCCAGGGAAAACTTCGATGACCTATAAAGAGAGAGAGAGAGAGAGAGAGAGAGAGAGAGAGAGAGAGAGAGAGAGAGAGAGAGAGAGAGAGAGAGAGAGAGAGAGAGAGAGAGAGAGAGAGAGAGAACTAAAAGAGCAAGGTAAAGATGGCGCGGGCCTTGCCTTGCCTGGTGGCCTGAGCACACTTCCCGGTCGGTGAGGGTCAATACGGTGATAAGTCAGGTAATGTTAGCCAGGAAATATTTCAGGCGCCCTTAAAAACGCGTCCATGAATTATGCACAACGCCAGCGGGAGTCCATGGGGTGGCCGAGGCTGGCGGTAGGGCGGGGACGCGGGGCAAGGGATGGGGGCTGGGAGGGCGAGGCTTTGACAAGGGACACTCCTCCCCTCTCCCTAAAATGCATAGTAAGGCTTCGTGTTTTGAGGACACTTTAAATCAATCAGTCAGTCAGTCAATCAGTTAGTTAGTCAATCAGTTAGTTAGTCAGTTAGTTAGTCAGTCAATCAATCAATCAGTCAGTCAATCAGTCAGTCATTCAGTCAATTAGTCAGTCAGTTAGTCCGTCAATTAATCAGTCAGCCAGTCAGTCAGTCAGTCAGTCAGTCAGTCAGTCAGTCAGTCAGTCAGTCAGTCAGTCAGTCAGTCAATGAGTCAGTCAGTCAATCAAGCATCCAATTAATTAGTCAGTTAGTCAGTCAGTCGGTCAATCAGTTACTCAATCTGTCTCCAAACTGCACGGTTACTTTCCCTCCAGAATGCCAGACCAACATCAAAAGGTACAAACTAATAGACTAAAAAAAGTGGGGTTACTGCATAACATGGCCTTGCTGGTGCGGTGAATCAAGTCAATCAATCAATAATCAAGCATGTACACAATTCCTTCATCACTTCACCTCAAGGTCTCAGAAAGGCTGGGCAGTAACAAAAAAAAAAAAAAAAAAAAAACAATATATAGGTTCACAGATTTATTGCAAAGGTCGAGTGCTGTGTATGAAAATGGTGAGTAATGGAAATATCACGTGAATGACTAATAACCTGCATTAATAAGTCCCCGGGATGCATCTTATAATTGCCTGGAACTGCAGCCTCGATTAGTATTCCTGATCAAATTTACTCGCACACTTCTGCTGCACTCAAGGTTTTTCGCTAAATAGGACATGATTATTTCATTAAGGCAAGAAATTATAACAAGAATTTTCAGTTTAAATTTCGTGCCAGCTGAAAAAAAAAGAAAAAAAAAAAAAAAAACTGAGGAGCAGGAAAATAAAAACTAGTATAAGTTTGGAAAATATGAAAGAAAACACAGACTAAATGGAAAATAAAATTGGCCTCCAAATTATGCTTACCTGACGGAGCGGTGAGGGAGGCAGGTCGAGGGGCAGGTGAATGCTAGATAATTAGGTCACCTGGTCCCGCCTACATCAGCCTGACCCTGGATGAACAAAACAAGTTAGTCAACAGATAGTGAAGTAAATACACAGATAAACCATCGAGTGAATACATAAACAAACTGATCAGCAAACATTCAGATATATTAGTGAGTGAATGTATGAGTGAATGAATGAGTGAGTCAATATATGTATAATCTCAATATAGCCAACGAAATTCAGTAGAAAAACACAACAGCTCATTAATAAACTCCACTTCTCCTCCTCCTCCTCCTCCTCCACTTCCTCCTCCTATTCCTCCTTCTCCTCCTCCTCCTTCTCCTCTTTCCCCCGTCACCCGTACCCCAAATAAGAAAAAGTAAATAAATAAATAAAACAAAAATAAAATTAGAGAAAAAAAAAGCCAGGGCGAGGATAAAATGCTAAAAATAAAAGTTTGAATGAGAATAAAATACCAAATGGAAACTAAAAGAGACAAAACATTATAAGAAAAACGAAAGTGAAAGAAAACAAAAATAAATGCAGGCACGAGAATAAAATACCGAAGGAAAAGCAAAAACGAGAAACAGAAAAGGATATTAGAAGAAAACGAAAGCATACAGATAATAAAACAAACGGGAGCTAAATGAGCAAAGAATAAATAAGACAAAAGGAAATTAGAAGAAAAAAAAAAAAGCACGTACGAGAATTAAATAAAATAGCAAACGAAAACTAGAAAAAAAAGAAAAAACATTAGAAGTGTAAAATTAAATAAAACACACCCCCGAAAAAATCTATAACACAAAAATACGATAAAAAAAAAAAAGTAAGGCGAGCGATAAACATCTTGCAGTGACATTATCGCGACACACTTTTCTAATGAATTCATATTTACCTGACGCTCAAGAGGCTAATTAAACGTTATGCATGAAAATTGGAGACACTCGTAAGCTTGATTTACCTTAATGTAATTTTTTAATCAGTCTCTTTTTTTTTCCTTTTTTTTTTGTTTCACTTGCAGAGAGAAAGAGAGAGAGAGAGAGAGAGAGAGAGAGAGAGAGAGAGAGAGAGAGAGAGAGAGAGAGAGAGAGAGAGAGAGAGAGAGAGAGAGAGAGAGAGAGAAATGGAAAAGGAGAGGAGAGGACAGGAGTGGAAAGGAGAAAATACAAGACAAGAGAAGACAGGAGAGAAGAAGAAAGAAATAGAGGAAAAGAAAAGAGTAAGAATATTATAGAAAAGAGAGAAGAACGAGAGAATAGTAGAGAAAGAGAAGAAAACAAAAACAAAAATAAACAAAAAAAAAAATAAATAAAAAAAGACAAAAAGACAAAACCGAAAAAGGAGAGAGAGAGAGAGAGAGAGAGAGTTACTGTCAATCCCTTTCACGCTTCTTTTCTTTCCTTTTACTCTTTTTTCCTTCTTTTTTTTTTACTTTGTCTTCTATCACTCATTAACCAAATTTGAGTTGTTTACGAGACACTGATTTCTTTCGCAGTATTTTTTCACTTCATACATCGCAGGCAAGACAAGTGGTAAAAATATGAAGCGTCTTTTTTTTTTCCTTTTTCTTTTTGTTTTAATTTTTCCAACGTTCAATGAGAGAGAGAGAGAGAGAGAGAGAGAGAGAGAGAGAGAGAGAGAGAGAGAGAGAGAGAGAGAGAGAGAGAGAGAGAGAGAGAGAGAGAGAGAGAGAGAGAGAGAGTTCCAATTCAGAGTCGGGTTCTATAATTAATGAAGATCCCAGCATGACCTGAAGATTTACAATGATAATGAGCAGTTGTTGCTGTTGTTATTATCATTATTATTATTATTATTATTATTATTATTATTATTATTATTATTATTATTATTACTATCATCATCATTATCACCATCATCGTTGTTGTACTTGTTGTTGTAGTAGTAGTAGTAGTAGTAGTAGTAGTAGTAGTAGTAGTAGTAGTAGTAGTAGTAGTAGTAGTAGTAGTAGTGCACCATCTGGGTAATCGCATAGCACCCAAATAGCAACCAGAAGAACTAACTACCACTGTATAAGCCACTGAGGACACACATACATAAACACTGCTCTCACACCCACACCGAAAACGGGACAGATCAAATTTTCACCCCTAACTTATCTAACCAAACATACGCAAATATTTTTTTTCCTTTTCCATACCACATATTTTCCTCTCTCTCAATGGACTCTCGCTGGCGCTTGATGCCGTCGTCTGGGGCACAACGGGGAAGAGAAATCACCCGGGAACACATACATGCAAGGTGATTCGTCCAGCCATGAGGGGAGCCAGGCCAGTCATTAAGGAGGACGATTAAGGCGTTATGGGAGGGCGAGGGTTATAGGGAGGGAAGCAACGGGACCTGGAAGAGGAAGCAAAGGTCGCGTGAGGGACGCGAGGGAAGACGGAAGGGGTTATGGGGTCAGCATGGGGGGAGAATAGCATGGGAAAAGGAGTTTATCTAATTGTGACTTCAAACAGGATGCGGGTGAATGAGGGAGGGGTGGCTAGATGGCTGAAAGGAGGCGGAGGGGAAAGCGGGTGAACCGGAGAAATGAAATGAAAGCACGAGTGTAGAGAGGGATGGAAAGGAAGGGAGGTAAGGACGCAGGAACACGTGGAATCAGGCACATGAGGAACGGAGCGGGAGAAGGGAAGATGATGAAAGGAAAGCAGAGGTGGATGGGTGGGATGCAATGGAGGGACGAAAGGAAAGAAAAAGAAGGGTAAAAATAATGATAAAAATTAGGCAATGTGTGAGAGAAATGTATAAAGTTTTGCCAGATGGAATGGACGGTTTTGTGATTTGTTTACGTATATGGTTTCTTTTAATTTAGATTTTTCTTTACTCTTACGTTGTCTTTCATTTATAATTCAAGCATATTTGATTTTTCTCATTTACTTTTATATTATGAGGTTTCTCTCTTTGTCTCGCATTTTCTTTTATGTCCGTAAGTTATCATATCATAATTTTCACTTTTGAGCACTTTATCCTTTCACTTCTTTTACCGTTCCTCTCTTTTTTCTCAAACTTTCATTCACTTACGTTTCCTTTCATCCTTTCACCAATTCTCCTCAAAGCTTTTTCAATCACCGGGTCCCTTTTCTTATATTCCAAACCTTTCTTTCCCTTCTTTCCTCTCTCCCCAAGCTCCCTCCTCCCTCCGCCATTCGTCTCTTCATCTCATCTAGCATTCCTTCCCCTGCCTCCTTTTTCCATCTCTACTCAGGACTCTCCATCGTCACCTCCACAGCCACGGACGGACAATCTCCATTGCTCAACCCGGAAACATGCAAACTGCGAGGCAACCCGTATCTAGGCCGCCCTTGCAAGATCCCCGGCCAGGTTATCATCCCCACCAGAATTTTATGTATCGCTACCAAAAGGATAAACACACTTTTTATTTATTTATTTATATATTTTTATTTATTTACTGTTTTTTTTATTAGTTTCATTTTATCCTCGTTTTTTCTTCGTATCTCTTTTCTCTTTCTAAAGCATTTTCTTCTTCCTTTTCTTTCTACACGTTGATTAATTCAGTGATATACAACATTATTTTCATTTTTTTCTTATTTTATTCCCACTTTTCTTTCCCTTTTTTTTTTTTTGTCTAATTGGTTGAATTTCTAAAGCATTTTCTTCTTCCTTTTCTTTCTACATTTAGATAATTGTAGTGTTTTTTTTTTTCTTTTTATTTCTACAGGTTGATTGGCTGATTGTTATAAGGGCAATTTCTTGATTGTTTGATTGATATTGACTTATAAAGCATTTTTCTTTCTTTTTTTTTTCAATACGTCGACTGATAGTTTAAAAGCGCTGTACTCTTTCTTTTTTCTTTTCTTTTCTTTCTTTTTTTCTTCTATCTTTTCTTTCGATTGCTTTGCTTTCTCATATCAAATTATTGTTCTCATTTTTTTTTTTTCAAGAGATTTATCAGATTAAACATCACGAAAACACGATCTTGAAATTTTTTCCCTATTTTCTCCTTAGCCGTTTTCTTTCTAATTATTGTTATCTACGTTGTTCTTTTCTTTACCATCTTTCCTTCCTCTCAGTTTTTCTCTACACATTTTACCCCATTATTTCTTTTACTTTCTCTATCCCAATATATTTTTTTTCACTGTTTCTTTTCCTTTTAAAAACTTCTCTAAAAATTTTATTCTTTTCCCATTACCATCTTCCTTTTCCTTCAGTTTTCTTTTTTCTTCTCTCAGTATCTTATCCCGTTCTTTCCTTTACATTTTCTGCAAATATTGAAACATAATTATCCTTTTCTTTCCTTTATTGCTTTTTTTTATCTAATATTTTCCTACGACATATGCCAGTTTTTACTTCCATATCTTTCCTTTCTCAAATTTCATCCCATTATCTTTTAACTTTAGCCATTGCATCCTAATACTTCATCTACTATTTCCTTTTCCTCTCAAAAGTATCCTTATGTATTTCATCCTGTTCTCTCACTCAATTTTTCTGCAACAATTGTATGGCAATGTTTCTTTCATTATTTTCCCTTTCCTCTAAAAAAATTTCTAAAGCATCATAACTTATTCCTCCCTTCAACACTACCCTCTCCTCTCCAGTGTCCTCAATACCTCGCCTGAAACATCGGACACAAACACCTGCGGGGATCTCAGCGGCACTGCACCCGGAAGCAGGAAGACCGCTCAGCCATGTAGGTTATGACAGACGAAAAACTTTGCCTCAACTTCACCTTCCGAGGACAGCAAACAAGCACGCAGCAACTACCTATTAAAACTTGCGCTCAAGAAATAATTAGTCAAAGTGAACGAAACCGAGACACAACAGCCGGGTTACGATAAGACTGGTTTAATGCCTGCTTCCGGGGAATACTCGTAATTAGTCTGGGAAGATTAACTGCAGCCGAAAGAGATTAAATAGGTCACACAGATAATCCCAACACACACACACACACACACACACACACACACACACACACACACACACACACACACACACACTGAAACGTTTTATAAATTAGAAATAAAACAAAAAAACTTTTTAACACAACTCTAGCACAAATATTAAAAGATATTCCTGTGATGAAAGTGAGATACACAAGTAAAACTCACTGACACCATTCAAACCAAGGTGGTGACGGGATCAGGAAGTGAGGTGCTTCCACTCTATCTCAAAGGGATGAGGATGTGCCGGCGTGTGATGACTCTTGCTAGTAACGGCTTTGACGTCTAAAAGGGAGACAGAAATTTCCATGTCTCAGTGCAGTACAAAGGAGGCAATGACGTTTGGTAGCAGGAGGAGGCGATGAAGTAAATCTGCCGAGTAGCAATGGGAGTGGAGGCAAGCCTTTGTTCTCCCATCATGACTACTTTCGAAGGCCACAGAGATGATAAGTCAGATTCTCACAGACGTTTTTCTCCATTAATGCTAATATAGAATGCTTGTTTAATTGTCACTGGAATTATGAAAACATTCCTAAAAATCAAAGTAACTTCCGCTACAGCCTGTCGTATGAAAAGCAGTCGATGTAAAAGTTGTCGAAATGTTGGAGAATACGGCCCTGAAATCTGACTATTCAGCGTCTCCTCGATGACGGTGTGAAGAGAACCAAAAAAAGTCCAGTCGAGTCATTTCAATCAGTACCATTCACACGGCAGTCATGACGTCATATCGTTCAGTTCAATCCCACACATCAGACAGCGCCGACACACTCTGGCACCATTACATCATTGCATGCTCTTGTTACGTAAGAAATAATGTTTAGTTAGATATCAATTCACTTACAATGAGAGCTTGACAAGAGAGCATCACCGGGTAGTCGCAGCCAATCCCTCCCCCTTTCCCCTCACATATGCAGTGCGGAAGGGATGAAGCGAGACTATTCAATGAAGGTGATGCAGCTTGACCCGGGAGTGTCGTTAGGGTGATTGTATATGACTTCTTCTCCGTGTTTCTCGCTGTGTGTGTGTGTGTGTGTGTTAGATTTCCCACGCATTTCGCTCTCTCCGTTATCTCCACCACTCACTGGAACTGACTATTCATCGTTCATCACCCGAAAGACAACTCTTACATTAAACACAAATATTGACAATTGTGAGCATTCCCTACCTCAGAATGCAGGAAGGAGAATAGTATGTCCTATGAACTTAACACTGTAGCAAAACATATAATGACACATTTTGTTGATAATTTTCAGTGAATAGCAGCTGAAGTTTGGATAAAACAAGCAAAATAAATAAATAAATAAATAAATAAAGTGTATCACAGCAATTACAAGCAAGCAGCAATCCCACGTGGAGTTTTGTGTTACAGTCAATAATATGATGACAGTTTCTAAGACAATACGATTTAATTATGTGATGGAGAGAGATTATCAGCGAGGATGAAATAATACTGTGAGGTGCTGATAGTCTCCATGCCGATCATTTGTCGCTGTCTTTATTGGTTTCCAAGGTGACTCTACCAGCAAAGCAACAACAGGGCGCCAGGGAGCTAAATCAATCATGCTATTTTTGGACTCTCTCTCTCTCTCTCTCTCTCTCTCTCTCTCTCTCTCTCTCTCTCCTCTCTCTCTCTCTCTCTCTCTCTCTCTCTCTCTCTCTCTCTAATATCGGCTTTTTTTTATGGAAAGTGTGATTTATTTTCAGCCGTTAGCCAGTCTTTTCTACCGTAATAAAGAAGAAAATATAACAGCAGAAGCATTATTTTCATTCCTTTACAGCCTGTAATGCAGAAGAATGTGATCTTCCTTGGTACATATAACGGCAAAGAATATTAACTATTATTATTATTATTGCTGTTGCTGCTGCTGACAACAACAACAACAACAACAACTATAACATCGCAGCTGATAAAACAACAACAACAACAATAACAACAACAGCATTAGCTATAATATCGCAACAACAACAATTATAACATCCCAATAACAACAACTATAACATAGCAACAATAACAACGACAACAACAGTAATAACAACGACGGCAACAACAAATACTACCACCACTACTACTATATTACTACTACTACTACTACTACTACTACTACTACTACTGCTATTACCACCACTACTACTACTGGTATTACTACCACTATTACTACTTCTATTATTATTATTACCACTACTACTACCAATACTATTACTACTACTACTACAACTACTACTACTACTACTAATAATAATAATAATATAATAATAATAATAAAAATAATAATAATAATAATAATAATAATAATAATAATAATAATAATAATAATAATAATAATACAAATATTATTATTACTACTACTTCTACTACCACTTATACTATTACTACTATTATTACTACTACTACTATTATACTACTACTACTACTACTACTACTACCCCCACAACTACTGGTACTACTACTCTACCATCCTTAATTTACTTGTACGACAGTCGTGGGCAGAGCGACTGTTGAACACTCTAATATTGTCTGAATACAGAACTACTGACCAACTTAGACAACGACAACAAATCATCTACTAACCTGTCATAAAGTCTTAGAAAAATACGGCAATTCCTTCATGAACATTTAAAACTTCCTTTGTCCAAAACTTCGACCAAAAAAAAAAAAAAAAAAAAAAAAATCAATGAATACTAACAGCATCTAACAAAACACTGCTATGCTGAATAGTTCAAGAAAACCTCAAAACTAACAGATCCCCAGTACATGTGATGAATTACTGCTGGACACAAACAGTACGCAAGGTAGAAATGAATGTTGTATGTTACTCTACCACTGGCCATGCCTTTACCACGCCTGTACACCGACGCTTTGTACTCCTTGTATGTGTGTGTGTGTGTGTGTGTGTGTGTATATACCCTCCGTCCTCAGCCTACACCCACTAGAATAATATTACTTCACTTTGTCCTCCGCTTACACAATCTACTACGTGTACCCTCCGCCTACACACAATTATATCTACCCTCTATCTTTCGCGCGCACACACACACACACACACCCCACGCCTATCCACCCTCCGCCCTCCGCCCACGCACAATTATATCTCCCTCCGTCCTCCCCGCCCAACCACACACACACACACACACACACACACCATGCCTACCCACCGTCCGCCTACATTCACTACTACATCTACTCTTCATCCTCCTCCTACACACACACACACACACACACACACACACACACACACACACACACACACGCACACACACACGCTGTTGACTGCCTAAAGAATAAACCGTTTATTATTATTATTATTATTACACCTCATGCCTACCCACCGCTCCCCTACACACAACAATAAACTAGAAGATCAGCAATAAAAAGCAGAGCGTCACTGAAATCTGTCTCCATCACGCCCGTGGACTGAGTGGCGTGAAGAACACTCCAGGAAGGCCACGTCCGGACACCACACTCAGCACCCATTAATTATGCCGGCCACCAGCTGTGCCTCCTCCCAGCCCCCCGCCTCTCGAACAGCGGCATCGACAAACTTGTGCGACGCGGCAAAACATTCCTGAAACTACGAGAGAGAGAGAGAGAGAGAGAGAGAGAGAGAGAGAGAGAGAGAGAGAGAGAGAGAGAGAGGTGTGGGTGAACGGGGACGAATCGCAGAAAAAAATACAGAGGGGGAAATTGGCACCATGTAAACACCAAAACACACACACACACACACACACACACACACACACACACACACACACACACACACACAGGGCAGGGAAGCCACAGAACGCCTGACTTCTTATCTTTCTAAAATTTCTGATTGGGGCAGAGCAAATTTGGTATTGTTCAATGCCCTAAAAACTCAATTCCTCCATCTATCAACTCGACACAACCTTCCAGACAACTATTCCCTCTTCTTCACTGACACTCAACTGTCCCCCTCTTCTACACTGAACATCCTCAATCTGTCCTTTACATATAATCTGAACTGGAAACCACATCTTATCTCTAGCTAAAACAGAAGTTAGGTGTTCTGAGACGTCTCCACCAGTTTTTCTCACCCACCCCACCAGCTGCTAACTCTGTACAAGGGCCTTATCCGTCCATGTATGGAGTATGCTTCACATGTCTCAGGGGTTTCCACTCATAACGCTCTTCTAGACAGGATGGAATCAAAAGCTTTTCGTCTCATCAACTCTCTCCTCTGACTGACTGTCTTCTGCCTCTCTCTCATCGCCGCAATGTTGCATCTCTAGTTATCTTCTACCGCTATTTTCATGCTAACTGCTCTTCTGATCTTGCTAACTGCATGCCTCCCCTCCTC
>NC_087155.1:32902555-32947555 GCF_035594125.1 Scylla paramamosain | reverse complement strand
CTCAGGACAAGGGTGGGTAGGTAGGTAAGCCCAGTAGGAAGGGGAGATAGAAGGGCTGAGAAGTAGGAGTAGGTAGGCAGGACGAGAAGAAAGGGAGGTAGAGGAGGAAGAGGAAGGGTGGAGAGTAAGGGATGAGATGAAATAGGGAGGCAGGGAAGTAGAGAGAGCCTGTAAGCAGATCAAGTTACCTGGATATAGGAAGGTACTCTCCTGGGTGATAGCTACTCGTAAATAAGTCGATAGATGGGGGAGGCTGATGGATATACTAATGCATGGCTGGATAGATAGATAACTAGATATATAGAAAGATAGATAGATAGATAGACAGGTAGACAGGTAATGAGGTAGAGAGGCGGGTAAGTAGGCAGATAGATAAAATACCATATAGCTATAGAAAGAACGAAGCGAAAGAGGGAAGAAGATGAAAGATACATACTAAATAGTTTAACGTATATATGGATAAACATACAGATAGACAGATAGATAGACAGAATGATCATGTGAACAGATGGAAAGAAGATTTCACACACACACACACACACACACACACACACACACACACACACACACACACACACACACACACACACACACACACTGTAAAAACGAAAATAAAATAGAATAAGTACTAAAATAAAAAGAAAAAAAAGACACGGAGTATATTTAAGTCGTTAAAGAGACCAGAGGTGAAAAGGTGATCCCGTCTCCTCCGGAAATAAACAAAAAAATAGGGAGCGTTTCATGGAGAGAGAGAGAGAGAGAGAGAGAGAGAGAGAGAAGAGAGAGAGAGAGAGAGAGAGAGAGAGAGAGAGAGAGAGAGAGTATGGGAATCTATTACCTTATATAATCCTCTTACACGTCACGTAACATCCATTTTTTCGTTCTATATAGAGAAGCAATATATATACGACCAAGCTAAAAAGAATTAATGTATCTCTACCTGGAATTTCACTTTGTTGTATTATGTATTGTTATTGTTATTGACGCAACGAGAATAGCAGAATGGACTCCCTTTATTTTTTTTTTTTTGCGAATAGTTCTTTCTTGATCTAAATACGTACCTTCTCACACACACGAATGAATAAGTGACGACAACAAGGCGAAGCGAGGCGTAGCGAGAGAAACAGAACTCGAATACATTAAAGTCTTCAGTAACGCGAGATTTTACGCAACGGTCGTGCTCTGTTTTATATACTCCTAGTTTTCTTTGAACAGACTGCAATTCGGGCACCTTGGCACCACTTAGTTAATCAGTTATCCATGTAGCTAGCCAGTCATCCAGCCATCTAGCTAGTTATCTATCTAGTTAGCCAGTCATCCAGCCATCTAGCCAATTATCCATCTAGTTAGCCAGTCATCCGTCTACGTAGCTAGCAAATAATGTAATCAAGCCATCTAGCCAGTTATCCATCTAATTAGCCAGTTATCCATCTACGTAGCAAGTCATCCACCCAGCTAGTCAGCAAGATGATCCCTCAGTCATCTAGTTATTCTGTCACTCAGCTAACCAGCCATCCTTTCATCCAGCCAGCCAGCCTTAAAACCACCCATTCACTTAGTTACCCATCAACCATCCACCTAGGCACCGAAATAAACATCCAGCCACCTAACAAACCAATCAACCATTACATCCAGTCTCGTAAGGGCCAATAAATCTGCTGCTGCTTATCATGGGTCAGTGGGATCAGTATTCACTCGCTTGCAATTAGTGAACTCAAATCCAGGCCCGTTTAATTTGTATTTTTTATTAATTTATTTTATTTATTTGTTATTTTTCTTTTAAATTTGAGCGATATCTTATTTTTGTTACTTTTACCTTTCATTTTAACATTACTAGTACTTCACGCAATTTTATATGTGACCATAGTTGTCTCGGCGCCACGCAAGGAATTTTTTTAAATTAATTCACTTGTTCTTCTTTCCTTCACACTCATTTAATTAACCCTTTGACTGTTATTTGGTACATCTTTCCTTAATCACTAATCACTGTGAGCCATCTTTACTTGTTCTATGGCCACCTACAATATTTCAACCGGATAGAAACTGAAAAATCTATTCCTTTCTAATCCCTTCTTTCTTGCAGATGTTGGTAAAGATTTCATGCATTACTACTGAAGCTGTAAATTGTTTCATATCGTAGTGAAAAGATTAAAACCACCATTAAATCATACACAGCCAGACACCGCGGGGAAGGAACAGAGGACAGACCAGACACACACGGACGGACACACAAACTGACAGACGGACACACAGGCCCACCACAGTTCCCAGTAACAGGTCCCGGCCAGCAGCACTCCAGCACGCTCCCATCACGGCATTGGCCAAATTTTGTAAGGCCGCGAAGGGTGAGGCGGGGAAGCACACCTCAGACCGCGCCTGGAGACCAATTATGTGAGCGGCTGGTGGGGAAAAATAATACACAGAGGACGGAAGAAAACAGAATAAAGTCCGGGGGAAGTTTTTTCACCCTAACACGACCCTGATTTAGACATACGGTCCGCCTGGTACTACAAAGGGAAAAGTTTTTTATTAAAGTCTTGGAGAGGGAAAGTTCTTTTTGTATTCAGACTTAATGCTCACGTTTTTATACATTTTTTTTTAATTCTCTTTTTTTTTGTTGTTGTTGTTTGTTTTTTTGCAGCGGAGGAAATAACTGCAGGCGTTAAAAATGTTATTTCTAAACTGAATCCACGTAACGCCATGTCTGTTTCTCCTCTGCATGTCAATTATTGTTCTATTTACTCTCTCTCTCTTTCCTATTTTCTCTCGGCGCAAACACATCAGACTTTATTGATAGAAGCATTATTAACGTGCCCTCTCTCTCTCTCTCTCTCTCTCTCTCTCTCTCTCTCTCTCTCTCTCTCTCTGGTAAAAATGGATTAAAAATAAACGAGTAACAGTACGCGCAAATATGAACTAATAACGTGCAGGCAACCAGAGGGAGAGAAAAACACATCATATTAAAAAGAATATTAGAAATGAAATATTCAACAAGAAAAAATTAACATAAAATATGGGTTGAAAACTCTCTCTCTCTCTCTCTCTCTCTCTCTCTCTCTCTCTCTCTCTCTCTCTCTCTCTCTCTCTCTCTCTCTCTAATTAAAATTCTAAAAATAGCTGAAAGTACGTCACATTCTCTCTCTCTTTCTCTCTCTCTCTCTCTCTCTCTCTCTCTCTCTCTCTCTCTCTCTCTCTCTCTCTCTCTCTCTCTCTCTCTCTCTCTGTGTGTGTGTGTGTGTGTGTGTGTGTGTGTGTGCGTGTGTGTGTGTACAAATAAGTGCGTGTGTGTGTGTGCGTCATCACCACTAATCACGACCACCACCGTCACCACCTCACCTCACGTCACCTTGGCCAATATTTTCCCCGTCTCGCCTCGCCATTAAGAGTCGCGCGGGGCTGTTAGCGGCAAACAAGAGGCGTCGCGGGCAAATGTGCAAATAATTAAGGCAAGCTGTGAGCTCCGGACGGCCAAAGCGGGGAGAAGAAAGGACTATAATGACAGTTCCCAGTAAACTTCTCCAGCGCCTTCCACCTCCTGCTCCTCCTCAGCTCCTTTCACGAATCCTTGTACCTCCAGACTCTCTCTCTCTCTCTCTCTCTCTCTCTCTCTCTCTCTCTCTCTCTCTCTCTCTCTCTCTCTCTCTCTAGCCACGTGACAAGACCTCCAATGCCTCCCAGTTTTTCATTAAAGTAATTACGTATTTGTACAGACCCCGTGGTTTCTTTCAATTCATTTCACCTGTTGCCGGAGATTAGAGAGTGTGACTGGCGCTTCCAACGAAAATGAGAGAGAGAGAGAGAGAGAGAGAGAGAGAGAGAGAGAGAGAGAGAGAGAGAGAGAGAGAGAGAGAGAGAACCACCATCCCACCTCATTTTTTCTCCTCAGTCTCGCTTCATAACGCAGTATTGCCTATTTCACACCTATTATAACTTCCCTCTCATCATGCGAGGTATGGATCAGCGTGAGTGGCCGGCAGTTTATAGTGACCGTGAGCTGAAGGGTGTAGCGCTAACTGTCCTCGTCGTCACGCGTATAAAGACAAGACCGACAGGTTTGTCTGGATATAAACAAGATGGAAATGTTTCATCGCCCTGCTCACTGGAATGATAAAACGTGACATAGCAGCACCTTCGCCACCTGAGCTCAGCCGAAGAGCACTCAGATTTGTCGCGTCTTTGCTGAAACAAACAGAAAGCTAAACATTCCTCCGCAAACACTCGCACAGTCATCCCCGGGGAAAATTATGAAAATTGGAACTATTCATCTACTTTCAGAAAAATTTCCACCGGCTTGCGTCATGTCCTGTTGTGAAGGCCGTGGCTTGCGGCGGTGGCGGTGGCGGGGCGGGACCATGTGCCGTCTGGGCTGTTGCAGGGAGGCACTTAGGAAGTTCCAGTTGAAAATGTTTTGTTGGTTACTTGTTTTAAGAAGGAGGGAAAAGTGGAAATTTACCATACTGGATCTTAAAACAGTTTAGGAGAGGTCACCGTATAAAAAGTCCCTACTCTTGGCACACTCCCGGCACTGAAATCAATAATTCATCAAGGACTTGAAGCGCCGGCCCCGCCTTGTTAGCTTTGTGGAATGTGTTGGTTTATTACTTTTTGTTGTTTCAAGAGTCATAAAACGAGGCTGCGGCGGCCGCCCTGCTTAAGGCAACGCAACACACACACACATACACACACACACACACACACACACACACACACACACACACACACAACACACACGATGCACTTCAACAAAGTTATATCATAGGTAAATCTTGATTAGACATTATCAATTTCCACCATAATTACTTACAAGGTTATATTCAAATACTCCACTGGCGAGCAATAATTTCCACCACAGTTTACCCGCCAGGTACTAACCATAATACGGACCCCCAATAACATTACGCAGCCCATTGCCTAGAGAACCTTGCCGTTTAGAAAATTCCAGCAGTTTATTTGGAAACTCGTTGGGATAATAATCTTTATTTGATATACGTAATCTGACCCTCTTTACTCTCCACACTCGGGCTGCAGACATTTAACGCTACAAGAAGAGTATTACCAGGCAAATATCTCAGGGTACAGGTCTGGTCAGAAGCCAAATTATCTTCATGTCTTTACTTTCATGTCTCTTCTTAAGCCAAATTTCCCTGATCTTACAAAACCTGACAATTGATAGATTCTTAGCAGATCGGAACACTTGAGATTGCGGGAAAACGTTATAGTCATTACACTTGATACAATTGCCACTTTACTTAACTCTTCTCTATCTGTTACTAACTTTATAACTATTGGTAAATTTTCGTAGAGATTATATATATAGGGGAGGTGTTTAAGTGCAGTGACAATCGCGCCACATGTAGCAGCTAACAAAAGACGCTAGGACACAGAGGAAGTAAATGTATGCTACTCCATTACTGACCACGGACCATATTCTGAAACATTTTTGCGCTGCACCCCGACTACTTTCAAAATGACCTAGTTGAAGTTACACTGGTTTCTACTGGTTGTTTCCACGGTTCTAGTAACATATTAACAAGATTTCTACATTATAAACACTAGAAACACTCTCGAGAACTAGGCAAATAATCTATGTGGCCTTGAAAAATAGTGATGATGAGGGAGCAAAGCATTTCAGAATACGAGACCATGACTACACACAAGCAACACCCCAACACTAAAGTACACCATCCCGACCATCCGAGCACTGGCAATAGGCCACCACAAGTACCGCTTGCCATTCTTGCATTCAGATCCCAGTTCATATTCAAGAGTGACAGAAATCAGCGCCTCATTTATTCTTCTCTATCATCCTCTGAATCAAGAGAATGTTTTTGACGTGACCTGAAGAGCTCCCTAGCCTTGCAGCAATCGTGGAATGGGTCTAGAATGGGGAGAGGGGAAGAGGCTTGAGAAAAAGATTGCAGAGGATATGTAGAAGGTAGAGATCGGGATAAAAGAGCTTGGAAACATACGAATAGTAAATGAATGTGTGAGATACTGAGAGATATAGAGATTAGATGAGAAAAGGAGACTAAGGAGGTAAAACGAAGGGGAAGGAAAGTGAAGAAGTATATGAATTAAATGTTAAGAATGCAGTAACAGACGAAGCTGGAGGTGGAAGGCGTCAAGGAGTTTAGAAGGGAAAATGAGCAAAATGTGTGAGATATTGAAAGAGATCAAATTTTGTTCGAAGAGAGATAAGGGAAGTATGAAAGTAAAGAAAAAAAAATGGACGTGTAGAAAAGTCAAGACAGTAAATCGTGGGTGATTGTGAAAGAAGAAAAAACATGGGAAATAAAAAAAGAGAAATGTTTGGAATGTAGAAAATATTAAATAAAAGAGATAAGATGAGGGAAAAGATGCTAAGGAAATATGGGAAAGCAAAAAAAATGTCTAAGAGTTGTGAATGAGAAAGAGAGATGAAATTTTTCGGGAAACAATGGAAAGACACTAATGATCAGGATTTAATGGACGATAAAAGTGCTTATGAGAAGTAAACTTGCGTGGAAACTTTACAATAACCAATCTCCCCCTGCAGAACAAACAACACGCAACACATGGCACTCACTAACTCGTAAACTCGATTAGAAAAGAAAAAAAAAAAATACAAATTCTCCTTTTATATCCGTTCTCTTTATTTCCTTCCACGAATCAGATATGCATATTGAATTACCCTTAAATAATATATAGAAAAAAAAAGAACATCATAATTAGCGCTTAACTTTTAAACATTTCACGTGTTTTAAGCGAGATCGGAACCTTTTTTTTTCATTTTTTGCATATTCATTTCCTACGCACTTTTTTTTTTTTTTTTTTAATTCTAGAGCAACCCGCTTCCTGTAAATTCCGCATCGACCTACGATAATTATTTGATAAAGTTGAATTATGCAAAGGATCCTCTAGGAAATTACCGAATATCATCCTAACTCGCCTTCAAATAATTATTCCACAGCAATTAACAAACACAGAGTTATGCTTCACTCCAACTACGTAACCTGTGTATGTGTACGTAACCTGTGTGTGTGTGTGTGTGTGTGTGTGTGTGTGTACTGGATTAAAGAGAAGGGATTTTACGGTGGTATCTTTTTGAACACCAGAGCCACTCACTGGATCAAGGGGGAAGGCGGGAGGCGTCCTCAAGTGGCTCAGTGATGTGTCGGGGAAGAGGATTGCAGTGCTGAGTGACGGACGAGTACACGAGAGCGAATCAATAGAAATAAGTCGGTAAAAATATTCTGCAACTGCATAAAAAATGTTGAGAGAGAGAGAGAGAGAGAGAGAGAGAGAGAGAGAGAGAGAGAGAGAGAGAGAGAGAGAGAGAGAGAATGTTAAGGAGCGCTACGTTTGTCTGTCTGTCTCACTTATTCAGACCAGTTAGGCAGAATATGAGCATAAAACTACCACCATTTAACGCGGCATGCTCGATAACTTCTATGGAAAAGTGCTGAGATAAAAAAGAAAAAAAAAAATCCAACTCTACTAAAAGTTATCAGAGAAAAAAAAAAAAAAAAAAAAAAAACAGAACTTCAAGAGACGGCGGGGGACTGGCACCTCGTTTTGTCCTCGGGTCGCGTCCTTGCTTCAAAGTTCCGGGTTTCCGTGAACAGCTCCGAACCTCCCACTCACTATTCCACTACATAGCGTTTTAGACGGAACAGCTGCGTGTGAAAGACGAGTGGGTACTAAAATGAATGTGTGTATTCCTCATGTATTAGTAGTCACAAGCGTGGTGTCTCTTAAGGTAATAATATGTACTTCAATTTACGAGGTGCGTGCTACAATTAATGTGTATTGCGTATGTATTTGTAGTCAGAAGCGTCGTGTCAGCTAAGGTGATAACATGTACTCCAATGAAATGAAATAATCTGATGGTATGTTGAAGGGAAAGATACACACGTGTACTTCCCTCCTACTGTTCTTTGTCTTCTAACCAAATCTTAACCTTTTCACTGCGACACGAAACAATTAGTAGCACCAGAAGCAATGCGTGGTCTTTTTAACCATCTACAAGAAAGGTAGCGATGAAAAGAATACATTTTACAATATTTTCCTAGTTCAAAGATTGGATGTGGCTGTAGATCAAGACGTAAAGATTTCTCAGCGTGACTTAATTAGGGAAAGGTGTAGTAAGTGGCAGTCAAAGGGTTAACACTATCTCCCTCTTAATACTTGTTTGGAAAACTGTCAAGAGTAACGATCCCGTCCATATAAAATTGTGACACTAAAATAAAATGAAGAAAAAATGTGGCCCTCATCTTTAAAGTGGAATAGTTACACACACACACAGACACACACACACACACACACACACACACACACATACACCGCCACCTCTCTGTACATCTACCAACACCGATAACTCCCAGAACACCTTTAACTCATATGTAACATTTCAACACTTCATTTGAATGTTAGCTTTCCATAATACTTTCTGCCTCGCTGTAAGGTCCCCAGTGTCGCTTGGTTCACCTGACAAACTGACAAACAGTACGAGCATACCACGTTCCCGCCAAAGATGATACATTACTAATGTGCTTGGTCCTCGACTCACCACCACCACCACCACCACCACCACAAACACCTCCTTCACAGCCTGGTACCCGCGTCCTAGCTGCTTCCCTGCCCCCTTCACCACAAACATAACAATCACCGATACTTACTCATCATATCGCCGTCTCTCTAATCTCCATAGAAGACCATAAGCCGCAAAATTAGACAGTAATCACAAGACCGCAGACACACCACACTCGCGTCAAAGGTTCAGGCCTTAATTCTGACACTGTCCTCACTATCACCATACCACTGTAATTGATATACTGATCTGTGTGTCAGGTAATGCACCACTTGTGGCGTATGAAGATAATCGAGATTAATACGTATAGCCCAGCTAGCCATGTTAATCTGATGAGGTTTTAACTTCAGACGGTTAATGACTGTCACCGGTCCTGTTATGATTCAGTGGGCCGGTAAACTTGCATGATTTTATCCAACAAAAATGCAATGAGGTTGGTCTCTAAGACATTGACGTTATGATCGAGTTTTGTTTTCATACCTTTCCGATATCGCACACAAGGTCTGCATTACAGGTTCTCCCGAGAAACACTTCCCTTCCTCGCTATTTCAAGTAATTTTCATCCGTTATGTAATGCATTGATTTCTTAAATACTTGTTTTTTTTTCTTTTAGATTTATATAATAAGATCTACAAATCAGCAATAAAAAATCCGTCGCCGCCTAAGATCACGCATCATCTTGTTTAGTCCAGTCAGTCCACCACCACCTGCATCACTGGCGGCTGCCCTTCTTCTCTAAGCAGATTATAGCTACTGAAAACACCAAGAACAACGCAAGTTTCCCTAGGACCTCCCCAGTTAAATTTCTATTACGAACATTTCTGTCAGATAGAAAACAGCCGCTTCAGATACCTTTGCTCTGTCATCGGGTAAACTGACCTAACAACGCCACTGCCCTTTACTCCCCCACTTCCATACCAGGTGTCTCAGCAGCACTGCATTCTTTATCTCGCTACGTTGAACCAAGAAGCGGGCATTACCAGACAGGCTTTGCTCCTGAGTATTACATATAACACTGCTACGTACGTGTGTCTCTTATCTATGTAAATACTGTAATATGACTTGTGTGAAGTAGAAGTGTCTCAATGTATTCTGTAAGAGTTTGTGTCTAACTACTCCACGCCGCAGTCCCATTTTCTCTCATTCCTCTCTTCAGCAAAACCAGGTTAATGTGCGTTTTGGGTGACGTAGCCAACACCCGCGAGACTCACGTCCGCCACCCACGCCCTCCATCCACGCCCACCACTACCAAAATAAACAAGAATTACAACCATTCCCTACGACCTCTGCCACCAGCACCAGCACCACCACCACCAGACGAAGAAATATCCCCGCTCCAACCACCACCACCGCCACCACCCCCACCACACCCACTATTACCACCAGCAGAAGAATAAGAGGTACGGCCATTCCTCGCACCGCCAGCCGTCCTCGTAACACCTCCCGCGGGTGCCATAGGTGAGCGTGTGCTAGAAAACTTCTCCACTGACCCAGATCTTTGCGGGCCAACAAAGAAGCAAGAACCGTGTCTCAATATTTCTACCTTCTTACGCTCCATTCACGTTTGACTGGATGTGCATGGATGGAGAATTTTGCTTTTACAATTAAAAAGTTTTCGTGTTTGGACTTTCTGAGGATGAAGGAAAGACATGAATTTGCGCGTGCATGAGGAGGAGGAGGAGGAGGAGGAGGAGGAGGATTCAGCAGCACGACGCGACAAGACGTTCCCTTCGTTACCGTCTCTAATTCCTCATAACTCTCCTGGAAACACACGTGCGTCCAGGGAATAATGAAGAATCGTGATGGTCAATATACTAACATGATTACGTGGAAAAGAGCTTGTGTGTGTCACGCATTCTAATGAAAAGTACACACGATAAAAAAGAGAAACAAAAGAAAAAGCAAAGAAAAACACAGAACAGCGACTGAATTAGAAAAAAAAAAAAAAGCTCTTGAAGAAATTGAACAGTAATTTAAGAAAACGCTGTATGATGAAGAAAATTAACGTAACAAAACGACAGAAAATGTACCGCAGGAAAACTAAACCAGACGGATCAAGGCACGCAACACAACGCAACACAACACAGCACAACACAAGTCGCCATTACCACCACAAACACCCGAACACTGAAGACTGAGAAGATAGGAGCGAGGTCACGTTAGCGCGGATGCTGATGTGTGGGACTTGAGGACTTTCTGGCAGGGAGGTCACTAGGAACAAAATCGAGAACACACACACTCACACACACACACACACTACACACACACCACTCTCTCTCTCTCTCTCTCTGTCTCTGGGCTTGATTTCCTGTCCCCATCCTCTCTATTCTCACCTTTCTCACCTGCATTCCCCTCCAGCTGATGATTTACAGGTGCGGGGTTTCAGGTGTAACAGGTAACGGTTTCAAAGGAGTCATGAATTTCACCTTTCATTTCTCTCTCTCTCTCTCTCTCTCTCCTCTCTCTCTCTCTCTCTCTCTCTCTCTCTCCTCTCTCTCTCTCCTCTCTCTCTCTCTCTCTCTCTCTGCGTTTCGTGACCTTATCGTGACTTAATCAAAGGGAGTGACCCGCCTACTTATAATTAGATCACGTGATGCACACTCGGTAGCACGAAACAGAGAGAGAGAGAGAGAGAGAGAGAGAGAGAGAGAGAGAGAGAGGAGAGAGAGAGAGAGAGAGAGAGAGAGAGAGAGAGAGAGAGAGAGAGAGAGAGAGAGAGATTGTAAATGCATGCATACCGTGTGGAAAAAGAGATTAAACTGAGAGCTAAACTGATGCAGACTGACAAACATACATACAGACAGAGATATACACACACACAGACAAACAGACAGACAGACAATTAGATAGCCAAGCAAAAGACACAGACAGACAGACAGCCAGACAGATAAACAAACAACATATAAAAAAAAGTAGATAGGCAGGCAGGCAGGCAGGCAGAAAGACACACACACACACACACACACACACACACACACACACGTACCTCCGCTCGTCATCGGAGGCAGCCAAGTAATATTAGTCTCATATATAAGTTTCATCAAGTTGTGGAGGCGTGTCAAGGTCTGTCTGAATAATGCATACGTGTGTGAGGCTTTAGCATATAAATACCAGTGCGTCTCCGGCCCACCAAGATATGGGGGAGGACGGGGGATGGGGGTTAGCTGCAAGGAGGAGGAGGAGGAGGACTAAGACAACGAGAACGGAACCGACGACAATGAAGACAACAGAAGAAGAAGAAGAAGAGAAAAAAAGAATTAGCTGTGATGAAGAAATGTGAGTACTAAAGACGAGAGGCGAATGACGTTCAGGAGGAGGAGGAGGAGGAGGAGGAGCAGCAGGAGGTGAAGGAGGAAAACAACAGGAAGGATTAGACCAGGAGGAGAGGAGGAACGAGGAGGAGGAGGAGGAGGAGTGATAAATTAGGAAAATGTAAAGACAATTAATTTTGAGTTGAAAATTACACAAACACCTTGTCTTCCTCTCCGCGACCAGGAAGCGTACACAGCACACTTCAGAGGAGGAGGAGGAGGAGGAGGAGGAGGAAGAAGAGCTCGAGGACGGAGTTGACAGAAACGAGGGCACGAACAACAACATCGAAAAAAAAAGGAGAAAAAAAAAAGGAGACGAGAGAGAATACACGAAGGACAAGAACGAATGAGACTGACGAGGACAAGGAGGACAAGGAGGAGGAGGAGGAGGAGGAGGAGGAGAAAAGGAAAAAGAAGAAGAAGAAAAAAAAAAGAAGAAGAAGAAAAAGAAGAAGAAGACAAGGACGAAACGACGAAGCGAAGAGGAAAAGAGCAAAAAAAATAAAGAAAATGGAAGAATATATGAGCGAGTGAAGAAGGACAAGGTTAAAGACGAAAAAAAAAGGAACAAAATTAAAAGAAAAACCAAGAAAATGAATGCGTAAAAGAAGAAGAAGAAGAAGAAGAAGAAGAAGAAGAAGAAGGAGAAGAAGAGGAAATATAAAACTTGAAGAGAGAGAAGGGAAGTAGGGAATAAGGGGGAGCGGAGGATGGAGGGGTGGAGGATAATGCCGCCTGTCATTACTGTAGAAGACCATTTATATTACCTCTTAAACCGCGCAGTCTGAACGCTTCTCTTCAAATTAAAACCGGAGGAGGACCCGCTGTATATCTCGACTATGAGGCTTTTCCAGCATAATAATAACTCTTGAAAGCTACGATTTGCCTTATAAACAGGTGATGATATACGTACATACATACACACACATACATACATACATACATACATACAAACCATACCTATTTTTCTCTTTTATAATTTATGAGTGGCCTTGAAAGAAAGTACTGTGCATACATACATACATACTTACTTACATACATACATACATACATACATACACAGAGAGACAATGGCGCTATTCAAGGAGATCACTTCTATACTGCAAAAAAAAATATAAGTGAAATAAAAACATAAATAGATACATGAATATATGTATAAATGAAAAAAAATAAAAACATGCCTTGAGGAAATAAATCTTCTAACATGTACTTTTAATGAATGACTTATTGATTACGAGAGAGAGAGAGAGAGAGAGAGAGAGAGAGAGAGAGAGAGAGAGAGAGAGAGAGAGAGAGAGAGAGAGAGAGAGACTGTGCGTGTTCCTGGGATGCACGAAATACTAATGATAAAAATACACAACAAACACACACACACACACACACACACACACACCCATACCATCCCTCTCCCTATAGTTCCCACACACCCCCCCTCAATAAAAAAAAATAAAAAAAAGAGCCACGAAAAAAAGAGATCAAAGTTGTGAGCTAAAAATACAAAACTGTTAATCCAAAAACCTTCATAAATTAGAAGTTCGCTGGAAAACTGGAAAACTGGAAATGAATGGATGCCAATTGTCCACGCAAACAAACAAAACAAACAAACAAAAAAAAGTACAGTATAGATAAAAGGAAAATAAAATAGATACCCACCATCTCTTCTCCCCCCACCCCTCTCCATCCCCCCACCTCCCTTCTCCTCCATCCCCCCCTATAAAAACACCAATACAATACGAAACTGGGCCGAGCAAATCTGTAACTCTCGCCGCCACACCAACTTAGCCTCAATTCCCGGGGAGGTGACGTCACGGCTAAGTGGACAAATGCGATTGGTTAGCGGTAGTGAGAGTTTTTAAACGCACTGCACCGTGATTGGCTGGCTGGCAGGAGAGTTGCTGCGGTGACGTCACGAACTGGAAATGGAAGTAACGTGATTGGCTGATGATTAAATGGGTTAATATTTTTCTTTTTTTTTATCTTGTAGTTCGTAATTGAGAAGGAGAAAGAGGAGGAGGAGGAGGAGGAGGAGCAGAACAACAACAACTACTACTACTACTATTACTACTACTACTACTACAACAACAACAACGGGAAGGCGAAAGAAGAAAAAAACAGGAAGATGAGGACAAGTAAGAGAGAGAGAAGGACGGCGACAAGGAAGAGGAGGAGGAGGAGGAGGAAGAACAACAAAAAGAAGAAACAGAGGAGGAGGAGAAGGATGAAACTTTGGAAAATTAGCAACGAGAATTAGTATATAAAGACCCAGAGGAAGAAAATTATAATCTTCGTGAAGCCAAAAAGAAAAATGATATGCGTGTAGCTTTGAGAAGAAAATATGGCGTAAGGTGAGGAAGGGAAGTCAGGTGTGTGGGGACGTTACGAGGCTGGGAGGCTGGCAACAATTTTCAGCTTAGAGAAAGATGTGGGCCAGGAGAGAGAGAGAGAGAGAGAGAGAGAGAGAGAGAGAGAGAGAGAGAGAGAGAGAGAGAGAGAGAGAGAGAGATTAAGAGATTCTACTGAGAGGTTGCTAAGTTCAGTGGTAGATTTAGAGGAGGAGGAGGAGGAGGAGGAGGAGGAGGAGGAGGAGGAGGAGGAGAAAGAGGGAAGGAGAGAGAAAGGATGGAAAAAAAGGAAGGCAGAAGTTGAAACAAAGAAAATGAGAAAAAAAATATTAAAGGGAGAAGGGACGCCAGGGAGGGAAGATGCGACAAAAAGGGAGAAAAAAAAAGATAAGACAGTCGCAGTTAGAAACGGAGGGGAAGGAGGAAGAACAATAAGAAAAAAAAGAACAAAAACAACTACAAGAACAAGAATAAGAAAAGAACAAGAACAAGAACACGAAGAACAAAAACAAGAACAAGAAAAAACAAGAAATGCAAGAAGAACAAGTACAAGAAGAACAAGAACAAGAAAAGATGATGCAGAAAAAGATGATGTTGATGAAAAAGAAGAGAATGAGGAAAAAAAAAAAAAAGAAGAACGAACAGGAGGAGGAGGAGGAGGAGGAGGAGGAGGAGGAGGAGGAGGTGGCGGTGCAGGAGGAGGAAGAAGGGGCACGTGAAGAGGATCTGAAGCGCCCTTGGAGTGGGACAGGAGCAAAAGGCGGACCAAAGAGGGAAGGCTTCTCACTCAGCCAGAGCAAACAAACACCAGAAAACCAACGTTCTCGAGAGCGGGGCAATAAAAGAAGTGGTGGCGGGAGTGTAGATGAGCGGGCGGCGGCAGCGGCAGTAGTGGTGGTGGTGGTGGTGGTGGTGGTGAAATGGGAAAAAGCGGCAATGGTGGTGGTGGTGGTGGTGGTGGTGGTGGTGAAATGGGAAAAAGCGGCAATGGTGGTGGTGGTGGTGGTGGTGGTGGTGGTGGAATGGGAAATTGAAAATATGAAAGGGGCAGAAATATTTGTCGTTGTGGTGGTGGTCGTTGTGGTGGTGGTGGTTGTGGTAGGGTTGCTGGTGGTGATAGTAGTAGTAGTAGTAGTAGTAGTAGTAGTAGTAGTAGTAGTAGTAGTAGTAGTAGTAGTAGTAGTAATAATAGTAGTAGTAGTAGTAGCAGTAGTAGTAGTAGTAATGGTAGAAGTAGTAGTACTGATAGAAGCAGCAGCAGCAGGAGCAGCAGTAACAGCAGCAGCAGCAGCAGCAGTAATAGTAGTAGTAGTAGTAGTAGTAGTAGTAGTAGTAGTAGTAGTAGTAGTAGTAGTAGCAGTAGTAGCAATAGTAGTAGCAGTAATAACAGCAGCAGTAGTAGTAGTAGTAGTAGTAGTAGTAGTAGTAGTAGTAGTAGTAGTAGTAGTAGTAGTAGTAGTAGTAGTAGCAGTAATAGTAGTAGTAGCAGTAGTAGAAGTAGTAGTAGTAGTAGTAGTAGTTGTTGTTGTTGTTGTTGTTGTTCTGTTGTAGAAAAGAACAAAACAAGAACAAGAACAAGAAGAACAAAAAGATGAAGTAGGAAAAAAGACGACAATAAAGAAACAAGAAAAGAAAAGAAAAGATTTTAATTAAAGACAAGTTAATTTCGAGGGAGTTTGATGGTGCCAGAGTTACGAGTGGGAGGAACAAGGAAGAGAAGGAGATAATGTACAACAAGAGGAACAGAAACATTTAATACTAAGCAGGATGAAGTAAGGGATGACTTCTGCCGCGTACACATCACATCTCTTCACCGTCTGGAACAAAACAAAACAAAAAAAACAAAAACGAAAACGAAAGAACACAAGGAGGAAGAATAAAGAAAGAAAAATAAACAAAAGAAAGCAAAAACTGAACATATTTTATCCGTAATGAGAAAGAAAAAAAAAAAGCATATTTTAGACGTAATGATTCTTGAAGAGACAAAAAACTAGGTACATAAATCACTTTTTCTTACGCATTATGCATCTCTCTCTCTCTCTCTCTCTCTCTCTCTCTCTCTCTCTCTCTCTCTCTCTCTCTCTCTCTCTCTCTCTCTCTCTCTCTCTCTCTCTCTCTCTCTCAAGTACATACTCCATACTCATCCCATACTAAACAGATCCAACCTTTATTTCCACCCTTATAATCACTTCTTGAGCCCTTAAAAGAATTAGGAAAGTGGCGCCTTGAAGCACTCCAGAGACAATGACAGAGAGGCTCCCATTCTCAAACCCTTCGCTCTCTCGACACGATTATTTTCAAAGGCCACAGAGATGATCAGCCACATTCTCAAGAGTTTTTATCCTGTAAGTGATGTAGAAATCTTGTTAATCTACCACTAGAACCATAAAAAACAACCTTAAAAGCCCGTATAACTTCAACTAATACAGCCTTTTGAAAGTAGCAGGGCAGGTTGCGGAGTAGAAGCGATTCAGAATACGGTCCGGAGAGAGTTGCTATAGGAGGAGGTGTTGTACAGTGATGACGCGTGAGGGTGACAGAAGTAGGGCGCTGGGGGCTTTAGCTTTAACTAGAGGAGGGGGTAAGGGTTTAAGATTATCAGGGTCGGTCAGCAGCAGCGGCAGCGTCATCAGTGTAGGGATTGATGAAGTAAATGGGAAAGTTGAGGGAGCACATGTTACGTCATTAATCTCACCCCAGCACTACCAGAGACTTGTTGCCAGCGAGCGCCCCTTTACGGAACAGAGGGGGAGGAAAGGGAGAGGGAGAGGAGAAGGGAGTTACGTGAGTGGTGCAAGGGGTAGGGCAGGGTAGGGTACGGTAAGGGGGGAGGTAGGGAAATTTAGGGCACAGGAAAGGAGGACAGGAAGGAAGGAACGATGGAGGGTTTGAGAAAGGGTGGGTGAGTGGAGAGTTTAAGGGAGAGAGAGAGAAGGAGAGAGGGAAGTAAAAAGGGGTAAAAGAGAAGGAGGAGAAGGAGGGTGAGAAGTTGTGCAGTGTAAACAGGTTAGAGAGAGAGAGAGAGAGAGAGAGAGAGAGAGAGAGAGAGAGAGAGAGAGAGAGAGAGAGAGAGAGAGAGAGAGAGAGAGAGAGAGAGACAGACAGAAACAAACATATAACAAGCAGACAAACAGACATAAAGCAAGAGAAACACGCACTTACATAAACACATAAACAAAGAAGAAGAAGAAAAAAAAAACATCAATTTCCTTTCTGCTTAACTTTGGGTCGACAGAAATTACAACCAAAAAAGAGTAGAGAGGCGCGAGAGAAGAGCAAAGAGAATTCCCACCCTTTGCCCCAATCACAGGAGTAGACAAAGGTAATTAGACCGTACTAGTGGAACTCAATGGGATCAGTAATTAGCCCTTCATGTGTGTGTGTGTGTGTGTGTTTATATTTCAAGTATGACCTTAAAAATTTTCTGGCATATCTCTACTGGTGTACATTTATCTACTGACTTCTAACGATAAACACTAAAAGTAACTGACGCTCAGCATAATTCTAACACTAACCACTACTCACTAACACTAAATACTAACCTCTAACCACCAGCATTACTATTAACACTACCCGCCAGCCACTAAATGCCATTATCACTAATCTCTAACACTAAATACCTGCTACTGACATTAACCACTAACCATTAACAGTAAAAATCAGTCACTTACACGAACACTAATGAGAAAAACTGACCTCACTTACTAATCTCTAACCACTAACCTAACGCCAGACACTAACACAAACCTCGACCATTAACTACTGACACTGACGCAAACCACTAACGACTAATCTTCTCCTTTTCGGCTGCTCCCACTAGAGGTCACCACATCGGATCATCCTTCTCCAATACGCTCGGATCTTCTGCGCCTCCCTCTGTCGCACCACCACTTGTATGTCTTCTTTCACCGCATTCACAAATCTCCTCTTTGGTCTTCCTCTCTTCCTTCTACAGGGTACGTCCATTTTCAGCTACAATAAAACTTTAACTTAACTTTAGGTATTAGCTACTAACGACTGGCCACTAACAGCTGATACTAACTGCTAACTGTTCGACTCTTGACCAGCAGGGGCACAGGAAACGCAGGTAACAGTGCAGGTGTTTATTCACAGAAGGTGTGAACAGAAGGCTGGAGGTAGGTGATCTCCCGGCGCCAGGCCGCGCGCTTCAACTTAACACTTATGACTGAAGCCTAGCTCGTTCACTCATACACGTATTCATGCCTCACACAAGTCTCGCTCATTCACTCGTTCACACAACTAGCTAACAACCACACACCTCCCCCGAGACATAAGGAAGATTCCTTATCTTTGTTATGGCTACCGTAACACATGAAACAAAGTTACAATGATTGAAGTACAGAAAACACGGTACATATACACAAAACAAACACAGCGTACAATGAACACGTACGACTAATCGTAGGTGCTACGGTGCCACCGCACCTGCAGTCGTCTCGGCTCCCTACGCTGTCGGCTGCTTCGACGCTCTGGTTGCTCTCGGCCACGGTGTACCCCGTTACCCTGATGCTCCGGGCTGCCGGGATGGTGGTGTTCCTCGTGACCCTGATGCTGAAGCGCTGCACCGCCATGAGCGGTGTGCTGCTCGACAGGAAGGGGAGCAAGAGGTCTGTGTGGGCGTAGGTGTCTTCTATTACGCCACATCACGCGACCCGCTGCCCATCTTGATGAGGTAGTCTCTCCTTCGCCCAACAGCCACGATGACACCCAGGCGATCCCAGAGGCCTGTCGTGTGATCTTGAACGTCGACGTGGCCACCGAGGTGCAGGAGAGGAAGAGTACGGGCGGACGCGTCGTGGCGAAGTTTCGCTTTCTTCCTCAGTCGCTCTGCCTTGGCGTCGCACTCATCAGCAGCGCGCTGCCACTGCTGAGCGTATGAGCGATGATGAGCCGGGACACAGGACCTCATAGGATGACCGAAGAGGACTTGTGCTGGTGATCGCCCTTCCGCCCTCGGAGTGTTGCGCAGTTCCAGCAACCCGCGAGCGAACGCATCCTCGTCCAGGTGTCCCTGCTGTGTGGTCGTGAGGATCAGCTTCTTCACGGACTTGACCGCTGCCTCGGCGTGACCATTGGAGCGTGGATAATGAGGTGAAGATACACGATGCTCCACCCCCCATCGAGCCAGGAAGCGCCGTACCGATGAAGAAGTGAACTGCGGTCCACCGTCAGTCCTCAGGAGAACAGGCACGCCCGTGTCGGCGAACACACCCCGAAGGACACGAACGAGCTGATCAGCCGATGCTGGACGCGTGAGCATGCAGACACGTGAGGCCACCCAGACAAGCGATCTACATACACGAGGTATGTACGGCCTGCTGCGTGGAAGTAGTCTGCAGAAACTGACTCAAACACCCTGCTGGGTGTGTCCGTGTCCTGCCAGAGAGGTTCGTTGGCTTGGCTTGGTAGGAGTGGACGGCATAGTGAGCATCCAGAAACGACGTTCTCAACGTCTCTGTCCATACCAGGCCAGTACACCGTTTGTCGGGCCCGTCGCTTGGTGCGCTCCATCCCCTGATGACTGTCATGGAGTCGCTCTAGTGTTTCTCGGCGGAGGCTGTGAGGAATAAGAAGCCTCGGCCCGTAAACCACCAGGTCGTCGTCTACGGCCAGCAGACTGCGCACCGGCCAGTACGTACGCAAGCGGTGATCGAGGTCGTGGCAATGATCAGGGAAGCCCTCGATGATGACGTTCTTGAGCAAGCAGTACTCCCCGTCTCTTGCTGCTGCGGCACGTACCATTTCCACAGTCTGATCCTGGAGTGGTGCTAAGCGGACGCCGTCCTCATTGGTGGCAGATAACGCTGAGATGACCGCTGAGTGGAGAGGGTCGAGGTCACCAGAAGTAGCAGCATCCTCTTCCTCCACTGGGTCCTGTACTGGAGCACGTGAGAGGGCGTCGGGCACACAGTGTGTCGATCCCTTTTGCCAGGGTCGAGCGTCGTCTGTCAACTCGATGGCCATGGATCCACCAGCCATTGCACGTAAACCTTCCTTTGCTTCGAAGACGCTGGGAAAGGCCTTGATCACAGCAGCAGCGTGCCCCGCACGCTGCTGTGGCGTTGGGTCGTAGGAATGAGGCCAGCTGATCACTTCTGTGGGCGTAGATAGAGGTGGCTGCGAGGCGGTCGGGTACTTGATGGAGCTGTTGCCGGTGTGCTGTTCTTCCCTGCGTAGCGGTCGGATTTGAGCCGGAAAATCTTCGGGGAGGATTCCGAGAGCGATGGAATCGTACCAGCTAAGCAGCGCCCCCTTCACCTCCTTCACCACGCTCACAACAGTCTCAGCTTCCCTGTCGCCCAGTTGCAAGTGCGACGAGAAAGTTCCTACACAGGTGAGGGGGTGATTACCGGCAGCATAAAGTCCATCACCATCAGCGGGCGCCAAGCTGGAGGGCGGGATTCCAAGGAGTGTTGCCGTGTCGAGGCCAATAACGGTCGTTTCGGCCCCAGAGTCAGGAGTCCACGTAATCTTGTCTCTTCCAGCGGGATGTGTGGCGGTAATGAGCACCTGGGGCGCAGGTCGTTGCCGTCACCGTCTTTGTGTATACGCCTGATAAGAGCTGGTATACACTGGCACTGGCTCCCCGCCTCGGGCCTGCACCGCGATGAGGAGAGACAGTTGAGGAACTCCTCGAAGCTCCTCGTCGTTTCCTCACTGTCTGCTGACATACACTCGCAAAATGCCCTCTTTTCCCGCAGTTACGACACACTTTATCTATTGCCTGGCATCCCCTTTTGTCACTGCGACAATCTTTGCCACAACGATAACAGCCCGTGGGGCTTGAGCCCCCGAAACTGCCCTTCCTGTAGTTCGAGACAGCGTTCACACCATGGCTCGAAGAGTGAGAGCCGCCCCTTAGTACTGCACTACACTGGTTAGCGCTCTCTGATGCTCTGCAAATATCTATGGCGTTTTCAAGGGTGAGTTTCTTGTTTTCCAGCATGCGTTTCAGAGCCACTTCGTCTCGTGTCCCAACGACAATTCTGTCACGCAGCTGATGGTTTATGCACTGGTCGCAAAAGTCACAGAAATTGGCGATTTCCTTAACAGCACATAAAAAGTCGTCAAAACCTTCTTTGCGTTTCTTGCACGCGGGAGTAGAAGTCTCTTCTATCCATGATGATGTTGCGCTGGCTTCGCAGGTACTCACACATTGCATCGAGGATGGTTCTTAACTCCGCGTCTCTCGGTAAGCTTATCCCCGGTAGCGAAGTGTACGGGTCCACTCGTCGTCTAGGACAGCAGCGAGTGCCGCCCTCTGCTCAGCCAGGGAGAGACAGTCTATCCTGGCGAGGGTTACGTATCCTTCAAACTTATGGCGCCACGTGTCGAACTCACGTAAAGATGCTGACGCCGTTAAGTGAGGAATGATGGTGGCGGACGTCGGGAACCTCGCGCCCTGGGTAGACGTGCTGCGGGCTGTGGTTTCGCCTTCATTGCTCGCCGTGGTGCGACTGGGAGCTTGTGTCCCCCACTCTCTCCAGCAGCTGGGTTAAACGCTCCTCGCGAGCCTGACTCTGCTCCGACTGTCGCGCTAGCAGAGCCTGACTCTGCTCCGACTGTCGCGCTAGCAGGGCAGCCAGCGCCTCCAACTGCTTCTCCATTCTGCGCCGTACCCACTGCAGCCTTGTCCTGATCCTACTCACTGCGCCATGTTCGACTCTTGACCAGCAGGGGCACAGGAAACGCAGGTAACAGTGCAGGTGTTTATTCACAGAAGGTGTGAACAGAAGGCTGGAGGTAGGTGATCTCCCGGCGCCAGGCCGCGCGCTTCAACTTAACACTTATGACTGAAGCCTAGCTCGTTCACTCATACACGTATTCATGCCTCACACAAGTCTCGCTCATTCACTCGTTCACACAACTAGCTAACAACCACACACTAACTACTTTAACTACTAACTACTAACACTGGTCTCAAAATTTATCATCTAACCTTAAACTACAGAACACTATTTACATATTTCTTTTTTCTTTTTTTCTATGATCGGTATACAAGAGTGGTATTGCTAGCTTCCCTGCTGGCCTGCGTGGTGGCTTCGTAAAGAGGGTGGTCAGAATCGCCGTGCTCTCATCTCTCGATGTAATTAGCGAGCCTTTCTGAGTACTTGCCCCTTGCATTACCATTTTTTTTCTGATCCTTCGCCTCTTTTGTGAATTTCTCTTTATTTACAGTATTTAGTGTGGATTACTATATACTGTGATATAATAAGCTGAAATATGTGTTCGCTTATGAATCTTCCAAGTCTTTTATCTAATCATCTCACATCACCCATCTCAGCATGACCTGTCCGTCTGACCTCACCCTTACACTTCACTTCACTTCACTTCCCCTGTGTAGTCCTTAAGAGAGAACGAAGCATTTAAGAATACGAGTCTAAATCCTCTGACTGCTACACAACTTTTCCCCATAATCACCTACAACTTTCTAGGCACATTTTTGCGCTTCAGTCGCTTAAGTAATTTTGTAGCCTAGAAAAATACGAAATTACTTTAACATTCCCTTTTTTTTTGTGTGTGTGTCTCCATGCAAACCATTTTTCTACAGGATCCTGGATGTTAACGAAGGGTGACCACAGCAGAATGAGAGATGAGGTGTGTTTGTTGCCAGGTTTTGTAAGGAGATTGTCTAAAGATAAGCGGGCATGGTGAAAAGTGACACATGGGGGTAAGAAAATTGAGATGTTTGTGGTGATGTTTAGTAAGCAACACGTGACAGGACTTATCATAAGAATCCAAACACAATGGAAATGAAGCCTGTCTTCTGAAACACTTTCCTCTCTCACCACACTTATTTTCAAAGACCACAGAGATGATTAGCCAAGTTCACAAGACTATAACGTAAAAAACTCGATAATATGTCACTAGAACCGTAAAAAAAAATAAATAAATAAAAGTTCCTGTAGCTTCAAAAAAGCCTTTTGATGTAGTGAAGGTGTGGCACGGATGTGTTTTAGAATATGGTCCGGAGCGTGACGTGTTCATTGACCTCTGATCATGATTACTTCTCTAGCGTCCCTTCTAAAGCTGACCCTTCCCAATAAGTACATCATTCTAGTCCATCTCTCTATAATAACTTGTCGGTAAGTATTACTTGGTTTGGTTTTATATATTTGTGGTTTCGAGATCTTAAGAAACAATGTCACACTGATCTCAACATTGCGGCGCTAAATTAAAGTCAATCAGTCAGTCAGTCAGTCAGTCAGCCAGTCAATTAGTCAATCAGCCAGTCAATCGCTTCATATCAGTCAGACAAAAATTTGATGAAGTGAACCTTTTAAATTTTGCGTAAATTAATCGGCATCATATTTCCTGAGTAAAACTCCATCATTTGAGTTGGTAAAGGGAATTGAGAGAGAGAGAGAGAGAGAGAGAGAGAGAGAGAGAGAGAGAGAGAGAGAGAGAGAGAGAGAGAGAGAGAGAGAGAGAGAGAGAGAGGTGCAGCGGCGGGCCGAGCGCCTCATCTTCGGTGCCGTCGGCCAGGAACAGCAGCCCCAAACGGAACGACAGCAGCAGCGGCAGATACAGCAGAGGAAGCAGCAACCACAACCACGCACTCACCAAGACTCCCCCATCAACCAGCTGGACAGTCTGGAGCACAAAAGGCGAGTGCGGGCTCTCACAGTGCTGCACAAGGCCCAGGTGCAGCAAACACATCACCTCACGGGGCTTCGGGGGAGAAGTTACAGCACTACGAGAGCGGTAGTGTCCGACATCCTCCTCGAGACGCCAAGGTGCTGCTCATTGAGGTGTCAGCGTGCCTTCTACGACACCGCGGCTGTGGAACGCCTTCACCTCAGTAGTGGACGTCTCCAAGATCTCCCAGCAGGTGAAGTGCGCCTCCCATGCCTGGCTTTGGACACACCCAACTGATAGTGACAGTAACGCAGGGTGACGAGAGATGTGGGATGTGGGATGTGAAGATTGCCTGACAGTGAGTGTCTTAAGTGCCGAGGGTGTAATGGTGTGCCTGACAGTGACAGTGCCGAATAGTGACGAAGGAGGTGCGAGTGACTGATAATGACAGTGTAGTGACTCCCTTGTTCACAAAGCCGCCCTGTGAAGCAGCTTTCGGATGAATGACACAGGACAGTGGTCGTTCCTGGCTTAAGACCACAGCTCCTTTTGAAAATTAATTGAATCATCTTTTCAATATACACAGAGAGAGAGAGAGAGAGAGAGAGAGAGAGAGAGAGAGAGAGAGAGAGAGAGAGAGAGAGAGAGAGAGAAAGGGGGGAGGTGGGGGACTGTTTACACCTCAGGAACATCAAGCTTTTACTGTTTGGACGTGTGCCACGCTTCGTTATCTGTCCTCGTAAATGTCCAGAAGAATGATCGCTGCCGTGTTTATGTGGGGGGAGGAGAAAAAAAAAAAGAGAAAGAATAAATACCATGAAATAATACCATCTATCGCTCTTATTCCTAAAAGATCCTGCGGCAAGGTACATTTTTATGGCTTCTTTATTTATTATTTTCTCTCTCTCTCTCTCTCTCTCTCTCTCTCTCTCTCTCTCTCTCTCTCTCTCTCTCTCTCTCTCTCTCTCTCATATCGAAGATGGGAAAAATGGAGGATTATCAGAAAAAAAAGTGCGTAGAGAAAACAATGAATAATGAAGATATAAGAGGAAAAACGTAAGAGAGACGCAAGAAGACAAATAACAAGGGAGATATAGAGGAGAGAGAGAGATAAGAGGACAAACATACACGAGAGGAAGACAATATATAGAATAGTGGAATAAAGAAAATTGAAGCTAAAGAGAAAGGTAGATAAGAGACAGAGAGAAGGAGGAGAATATACGAGAAAGGAACAATGGAAGAGAACAGAAAATGAACGAAGGAGTTACAGGAGAGAAAGATAAGAGGAGAAACAGACGAGAGAGGAAGACAGGGAAAAAAAGTAGAAGAAAAGAAAAAAACAGAAAAACAGAGAAACAGGAATAGAAGGAAGGAAAAGGAAAAGGGAAAAGGAAAGGGAGGGAAATAGATAAATGGGTTAAATTCAGGTTTAAAAGGTGATAAAGACAGAAAGAAAAGGAAGAATAATGATAACTCAATGTCCCACTTCCAGCAACGTTCCAAAAATGCAGTTAATGAATGGGGGAAATTTAATCTCTCTCTCTCTCTCTCTCTCTCTCTCTCTCTCTCTCTCTCTCTCTCTCTCTCTCTCTCTCTCTCTCTCTGCCAATCTCTCTCTCTCTCTCTCTCTCTCTCTCTCTCTCTCTCTCTCTCTCTCTCTCTCTCTCTCTCTCTCTCTCTCTCTCTCTCTCTCTCTCTCTCTCTCTCTGCCAATTTTAACTTCCTACAATTTATACCTCACAAAGAGTTCTCTCTCTCTCTCTCTCTCTCTCTCTCTCTCTCTCTCTCTCTCTCTCTCTCTCTCTCTCTCTCTCTCTCTCTCTCTCTCTCTCTCTCTCTCTCTCTCTATTTCCACTTTCGTCTTAACTTCACTCATTCTTTTCTCCTTCTTTTAGTCATCTCTTACTGCCCTCCCCCTTTTTCCTTTTTCTTTATTTCCTCTCTTTCTCTTCTCTCTCTTTACAAGTTTCATTTTCTCATTTTCCTCTTTTTTCGTCGTTACTTTTTCCTTCCTCCATCTTTCATGTTTCTCTCTCTCTCTCTCTCTCTCTCTCTCTCTCTCTCTCTCTCTCTCTCTCTCTCTCTCTCTCTCTCTCTCTCTCTCTCTCTCTCTCTCTGTTTCCCACTTTGCTCTTCATTGTGTTTCCTCCTCCTCTCCTCTTGTTTCGTCTTTCTTTCTTCTTCTCTATTTTATCTCATTTCTCTTCTCTCTCATTACTGTCTTTCATCCCTTTATTCTACCTGCTTATTCCTCTCTTCCTCTCGCCTCTCCTCATCTTTCTTTTTTTTATTATCTATCTTTCATGTATCTCTGTATTTATTTTCTTCTTTCATTTATTCTTCTTTCTATTATAATCTTTTTCTCATTCTTTCTTTGCCTACTCGTATTCTTTCACAGCTCATCTTCCTGTCTCCCTTTTCCCTCCGTTCTTTTCTTCCCTCTCTCTTCCTTCTTCGTTATTTCTCCTTTACCAGCTTCATCATCTTAACGTTCTCTTTTCTTACCTTCTCTATTCCTGTCCCTATATCTTCGTCTTTCTTGACTTTTCTCTCAATTCTCTCTCTCTCTTCTACCTTCTTTCCTTCTTTATCCCTTATTCTTCCTTACCTTATGCCTTTCTCCCACATCCTCCCTCTTCTCTCCTTTCTTATTCCTTAACATATCGTCTCTCCTTCTCTCTCTCCCTTCCTTTCCTCTCCTATTCCCGTCTGTCCTTCTCTTTCTTACTCCTTGCTAACATATCCTCTCCACTCTCTCTTCCACTAACCTTAATTTTCTCTCGCACTCCTACTCTTTCCCCTATCTCATTTCATCCTATCCTATCTTAGCTTTTTTCTTTCTAATGCCTCTCCTCTCCTCTCCCTTTCTCTCCTTCCACTAACTCTCCTCCATCTCTCTCTTACAAGTACTCTCTCTCACCCTATCCTCTCGGCTCTTCCCTTTTTCCTACCTCTCCTTCTTCTCTCCCCTCTTTCCCTCTCTCCCTCCAGACACCCTTTATTTCTCCCGAGATAATGATCCCTCAAGGCAGCCACGCGCATCATCCGAGGAAGGTAAGTAAAGGAAAAAGTGACACCAGGGAAAAAAATCGGAGGAAATATAAAAAGTAATATTGAATGATCCAAGTTTCTCTCATTCTCTCTCCCTTTCCTTCTCTGCCTGTCTGTCTGTCTGTCTGTCTGTCTGTCTGTCTCGTTGTTTTCATTTTTTTTTGTTGTGTTCTTGTTTTGATGTTATTATTATTATTATTATTATTATTATTATTATTATTATTATTATTATTATTATTATTATTATTAACATCTATTTCTCATATTTTTCCTTGTATTCGCTTCTCATTTTCTTTCACATGAAGTTGCTCCTCCTCCTCCTCCTCCTCCTCCTCCTACTCCTCCTCCTCCTCCTTCTCCTCTTCCTCTCGAGGGAAAGCCGCACGACTCGATAGGCAGAATAAGGGGAGGTGAAAAGGGGAAGAAAGGGGAAGGGAAACGATCATTCTCTCTCTCTCTCTCTCTCTCTCTCTCTCTCTCTCTCTCTCTCTCTCTCTCTCTCTCTCTCTCTCTGGGGATGGATGGTTGAGTGGAAAAACAAATCCTGGTGACAGCTTTGTTGTTGTTGTTGTTGTTGTTGTTGTTGTTGTTGTTGTTGTTGTTGTTGTTGTTGTATATTTTGAAGTGTAAGGTATGCTATCTTGGGTTATAGACGTGGTGGTGCCATGGAGGCCTTTGTGGTGGTAACGGTGTAGTGGTAGCGACGGTGGTAGTAGTCTTATAGTGTTATAGTGGTGGTGGTGGTGGTGGTGGTGGTGATGGTCGTAATAGTAGTGGTAGTGGTGGTGGCAGTGGTGGTGGTGACGATTAGCTTGTTATCATATGCCTATTACCCACTTCCTTCCCCTCACTTTCCTCCCTACCCCTTTCCCTCCGCTCGATGGCTGGAGGGAAAGTGGAGATGGGAGGCAGGAAAGAGGCTAGGATGGAGGGAAGGAAGGTGGAGGGAGGGAAGGAGGGACTCGATCAATTGGAATTTTCCTCGGGGAAGATTTATCTGAGATTTTTTCCCTTTTTAATTTTTGCAACCATTTTGCATGTCTCAATTCAGACGGTGTTTGGTCAACCGAGGAATGGAAATCCGGCCTGGGAAATGTGTGTGTGTGTGTGTGTGTGTGTGTGTGTGTGTGTGTGTGTGTGTGTGTTTGAACCTCACTCACACACACACACACACACACACACACACACACACACACACACACACACACACACACGAACAGTCTGTCCAAACCAACTGTCCAACTTTTATTCACTGCCTCCTCTTCTTTTTTTTTTTTTCTTTACTGAGTGTGAATGAGGCTGAAGGAAATGACGACGGTGGTTACGACGACAGAAGAAGGAAGCAGGGATAGTCGTCTTGGCGAACTGTTTTTTTACATTTCGTCTTATGTATTCACTAAACAGACTCATGGATGCGTATGTATTATTTCTTCTCATCTGACATTACCCAAGGACGTGACGTAACTCATATTACAGTGATATTAATTATTTTGAATGCTAAGAACTGAATGAAATAATGAAAAGACTGTTAAATTATTGTTTTGCTTCCCCTCCCCCCAAAATGTGATATACAGACATATGAATGCAGGAGAAAGTTGTACATCGCAATTTTTTTATACAATTAGTGCAACTGATACTAAGACATAATTTGAACATTTGCGGCAGTGTAGGGCCAGCTGGGTCAGGCCGAGAGCACTACACAGTGAATCAAGCGCTCTGATCCACACGTGTTGTTTTCTCTCTTCTTATTACGCCAGTTTATGTTATGTAAGTTTAGGTTACGTTAAGTTAGGTTAGATTACGTTATGTTAGGTTAGGTTACGTTATGTCAGGTTAGGTTAGGTTAGATTAGGTTAAGTTAAGCTGCTCAGTCTACAACGTTTTGATTTACTGAAGCAGCTTGTCTCAGTTCATCTTACTTCATAACACTTTCCCTGATGGCCAATTTTTCCTATCGATACCTATAACTTTTTAGCCACTTCTTTTTGCACTACCGTCTCTTACGTATTTCTGTAGCCAAGACAAAATCATCTTTGTTTTTTTTTTTTTTCTGTGCCCATGCAAACAATTTGGAAGAAAGGACTGTCATAGCAGTAAGAGGGTTAACATGAAGAAGAGCATGAAGAAAAACTTAATACACTGCAGACATCTATTATGCAAATGTAATACAAATAAAGTGCTGAACTAGCGTCTCGCCACATATTAGAAAAAAAAAAAAACGGAGGACGCGTTCACAATACAAATCTCTGTTGTGGTGGGCACCAGAAAGTTGTTATTTCTATCCTAGGAAAATTCTTGTATAAACTTTTAACTTTAAATGCGGTTTTGAACTTGTAAATTGCATTGTAAGATAAATATCACCATCAATATTAACATTTTTATTCTTATTCTCATTCTCATTATCTTTTTTTATGTAACGGGGAACTGGCTAAGGGTTACAAGAAGACAGAATAAAAGGCCCACTGAAGGCGCCAGTCCCCAAACAGTTGAGCCAAAAGGATTATCCAAAATTAGAGAAGAGTCTTGACACATCCCTTTCGAAAGAGTTAAAGTGGAAGGGGGAAATACAGAAACAGGCAGAGAGTTCCAGAGTTTATTGCTACTACTGGCCTGGTGACTGAACCCTGCATGGTGTTATTATGATCCAGCAAGGAAAGGTTTGGAATAGAAACCATGGTCTTAATTTCTCGGTATAAGAGCTTATGTGTGTGTGTGTGTGTGTGTGTGTGTGTGTGTATGTGTGTGTGTGTATGTGTGTGTGTGTGTGTTTAATGGCAGTGTCTACATGGCTAAATGAACCTAAGAATGGTTATTAGTCGACATACTTTCCCACTAACACAATAATCCTATCAACCACAGTTAATTAGAAGCGCTACCACTCAACGATCACTCACAAACAAACACCTCGACTCTGAGAGATAAACACGCAAAGGAACAAAACCCTTCACGCAGCAAGTAATCCCGGAAACCGAGACTTTAGGGTGCATGATGGAAGCTGCCACTTGCAACACCTCAGCAAAATAATCCCTGCATCCCCTCATGCACTTCTGAACGCCCCTCGCAACGCCCCTCGCAGCGTCCCTCACGCCCCACACCCTTATCTTCCCACACCGACTACGCTGCTAACACGCCAGGCATCTACCGCGGCAAAATACGCGGAATAAGCAAGTTTTTACTGCACTGCGGACCGTCAGCTGCCGCGCTCTCACCGACTCCTTTCCAGCGTCCACCACCACGCAGGGGAACGCCGAGTGCCGGTCTATTAGGCGAGATACATGCCTGGTGGTTCTTCGTTTACTCGTCCTTAGCCACCTGGAGGAGAATACGTGGGGAAAAATCGAAAAATCTCACCGGCACAGTAATTGGACTCTTACGACGCAGAGAGCTTCCAGTTTCCAGCGAGTTAAGCGGAGATCATTTTCACTTGATTCCTTCCCCGCCGCTCCCGCTCCCGCTCCCCAGTCCCTCCGTTCCCTGCGTGGCTCCCTCTCCTAAACCTCGCGGAATTATGCTCGGTAAACTTGCATGTTATTGATTTTGGGTACTGAGAAATAAGGTATGGAGGGAATTTGGTGTTGGTGTTTCGTTGGAGAGTAGTGCTGTGTATATTGTGTTGGAGGCACGCTAGAGGAGCCACTATAGTGATCCAGTTAGTGTTGTATACATAGTGGTGATCTCTTGGTGCGTCTCTGAAGACTGATATGTAACAAAAACTAAGGAATGAGGTTAATCGACGAAAGAAAAATGAGGAAAAAAAAACGAAGGGAAAATAATGTGAAAACAACTGAAATGGGTCAAAGTTGAGCAAAAATAAAGTTCTCACACTACGTAGCTACACTAAATCGGCCATTGTCATAAAGAGAAAACAGAGAGTGGAAAATGGGAAATAACGAGAAAACAATTGAAATGGGTCACACTTGTGTAGAAATAAAGTTGTAGGTGATTGATGTGGTGATAGTGGTAATGGTGGTGGTGGTGGTGGTGGTGGTGGTGGTGGTGGTGGTGGCGGCGGTGGTGGTGGTGGCGGCGGCGGCGGGCATAGCTCCCTCTCCCCTCCCCACTCAGTGTTCCGGAGAGCCGTCGGTGCTCACGCATAATGTGGAATCGTTCAGAAACTGGGTCACTTGGCGAATAAATAAATGCACGCAGAAAAGGGAAATGTCATAAAGTTATTGTCCACTCACAAAGAGGAAATTTACTGAAAAGAGGACGAAAATATGAAGGCGCATCCAAAAAAAAAAGAAAGAAAAGAGACAAAATGTAAAAAGAAAAACAAAAAAGTTGCGAAACACGTACCAGCGACACTTTGATGGAAAACGAAAAAAAAAAAAATCTGAAACAAATCAACGTAAATTAAGAAAAAATCGGCACTCATTTTTAAAATTAAAGAAGGAACAAAGAAAAAAAAATTACAACACCGGCTATAACACGAATACAAAAAAAGAACAAAAGATTAATAAGAATAATTAAATGATAGAATAAAAAAGATATTGCACTATTACTATTTCTACTACCGCTCCTTCTACTACTACTGCTGCTATTACTACTACTACTACTACTACTACTACTAGAAAACAAATAAGATGAATTCACACAATGAGTTAATCTACGTTGGTAAACGAGAGAGAGAGAGAGAGAGAGAGAGAGAGAGAGAGAGAGAGAGAGAGAGAGAGAGAGAGAGAGAGAGAGAGAGAGAGAGACTGCCTTAAAGAAGTGAGAAGCTCCTTTCCTCCCCCAAGCAGACGTCCACCACTGCTTGACCTGCCCAGCGCCATTACCGCCAAAAGTCTTAATCAGCCTTGTTAGCGGCCGGTAATGAGGGGTATGAAGCTCCTCCTCCTCCTCCTCCTCCTCCTCCTCCTCCTCCTCCTCCTCCTCCTCCTTCTCCTTCTCCTTTTCCTCCTGAAGGGTCAAGGAAGAGAGATGAGTCCGGAGAGATTTCAGAAAAGTGACACCAGTGAATCGCTATCTGTTTTCTTCCTCTTCCGTGTGTGTGTGTATGTGTGTGTGTGTGTGTGTGTGTTCAAGGTCGCACTGCTAATAATGTTCTCGAATTCGAAGTGAAGGGTCTAGGATAAATGATCTTCGTCTCTCTCTCTCTCTCTCTCTCTCTCTCTCTCTCTCTCTCTCTCTCTCTCTCTCTCTCTCTCTCTCTCTCTCTCTCTCTCTCTCTCTCTCCTCCTCCTCCTCCTCCTCCACCTCCTCCTCCTACTACTACTACTACTACTACTACTAGGAAACAAATATGATGAATTAACACAATATGAGTGAATCTACGTTGGTAAACGAGAGAGAGAGAGAGAGAGAGAGAGAGAGAGAGAGAGAGAGAGAGAGAGAGAGAGAGAGAGAGAGGAGGAGTGAGTCAGTGAGTGTAGTGAGTGAGTGAGTGAGTATGACTAAGTGTGTGTGTGTGAGAGAGAGAGAGAGAGAGAGAGAGAGAGAGAGAGAGAGAGAGAGAGAGAGAGAGAGAGAGAGAGAGAGAGAGAGAGAGAGAGAGAGAGAGAGAGAGAACTTCCGATGAAATCAGCAAGTAACACACACGATGCCATAAATCTTGGTGGCTTAAATATACTGGTGACGAGGTGGCGCGGACTCCTCACCTCACACCACGGACACGATCTATATAACTTGAAAGAAACTTGATTTGATAAATTTGTACAAAATCCGACTTGCGGTAACTACGTGTGCTCTAGCTCGTGCTTGCTACGAAAGACGAATTAGTAAGAAGTACGAATGTCTGCGAGGAGTTCAGTAAAAGCGACCACTGCGCAATCACCTTCATTATAAACTTGGTTAGCGATTTAAACCAAAGTAAGGAAAACGTCCCTGACTACAGAAATGCAAATTTTTGTAAACTCAGATCAGTGCTCAAACAAACTGACTGGAGTCACTTACGTACCACCACAGATGTTAATGTGCAATGGTACTTTTTCACTGATAAATATTTAAAAACTGTGCAAGAATGCGTGCCTATGAAAAATCGCTGTCCCACTCAAAACGTTAAGCCTAAGTGGTGAAATAAACAAATTGCTGAATGCCTGCGCGCGAAGAGATGACCATGACAAATTAAAGTCCAACGATAATAACGAAGCCCGCATAAGATCCATGGAGTTAAGACGTAAAGCAAAGAGATTAATCAAACAGAGCATAAGGGTCACCGAATTACATGTTGCGAACCGGAGTAAGACGAACCCGAATTTTATAGCTTTATCAGGCAGAAGAGAGTGATTACCTCAAGTATTGGGGAAATAACTGACGAAAATGGAGATTACACCAACGACGAGGAGCAAATTAGTAGGATCCTAAACACTTTCTTTGCTTCAGTATTTACAGCAGAAGACTTCAGTGACTTTCCTACGGTGCCACCAGTCCAAATTAATATCCAAAATAATATCAATATAACAAAAAAGAGACGTGTTACAATGTATCGATAAACTTAAAGTAAGCAAGTCACCCGGGCCTGACACGATCTTACCCCGCGTCCTAAAAGAAGCGAAATCTGAATTAGTCACACCTCTAACTGTTCTATAAATCCCTGCAGTCCGGTACGTTAATTTAACTCCGATTTAAAAAAAAAAAGGCAGTAAATCTTTACCATGTAATTAACTGCCAAATAGCTTAACTTCGGTCGTATGCAAAATGCTAGCAACACTTATTAGAGATAAACCTGTTAATCACTTACATGAAAACCACCCTCAACACGGCTTCCGTAACAAACACTCTTGTTTGACGGGCCTCATAGACCTCTTCTATGATATTCTTAAATATTATGAAGAAAGTAAACCTGTAGATATAATATATCTTGATTTTCAAAAGGTCCTCGACAAAGTCCCCTACAAACGTTTACTGATTAAACTAAAATCACATGGTATCCAAGGCGACGTGCTGAGGTGGGTAGGAAACTGGCTGAACAACCGTAAACAAAGGATAGTTATAAATGGAAAAAACATCAAAGTAGACTAACGTAACTAGCGGGGTGCCACAGGGATCAGTCTTTGGACCTGTTCTCTTCCTTGTTTACGTAAACGACATGGATGAGGGTGTTATCGGTATAATATCGAAGTTTGCTTGTGACACAAAAACAGCGAATAACGTAGCTTCAAATGAACAAGTAAAAGAAATGCAGAGCAATTTAGACAAGTTGTCAGAGTAGGGGCAAATCTGGCAAATGTGTTTTAATGCAGATAAGTGTAAAGTGCTGCACACAGGGTGTCAAAAACGAAAAAGCAAAGTATATTTTGAATGGTACCCAACTTAAAAGTATTGACAAAGAAATATATTTAAGAGTAACAATATCGAATAGCCTAAAACCTAGCCGGCAATGTTCAGATGTAATAAAGAAAACAAATAAAATAATTGGCTTAATCGGCAGATCATTTGGATATAAATCTAAGGACACAATCATCACTTTGTATAACTCTTTAGTCCGTCCTCTTTTGGAATATAGCGTTCAAGCATGGTGCCCCTGTTAGCAGAAAGATGTAGATAAATTAGAATGAGTTCAGCGTAGAGTAACAAGAATTATACCAAGCCTAAGAAACAAGTCATACGAAGAGTGTCTTAAAGAGTTAAAGCCATTCCCATAACACAATGAAGACTGAAAGGCGACTTAATTAATACAAGTGTTTAAAATCATCACAAGCATTGATAACATGGACTGCAATACGTAATTCAAGATAAATTATTCAAATTACACGCGAGAAAATGGTTATAGAATTATTGGAAAGTCCGTCAGCTCTCAAGAATCATTTATTTATTTTATTTTTTTTTTTTTTCCCCCATCGTGTCGTCAATCTTTGGAATGGGCTTCCTCGAGACGTGATAGACTGCAATACTGAAGAGAATTTTAAATCCCCTTTTTGATAAATATTTTGTCTCGAATCCGCGGTTAACAATGTTTGTTTGTTAGAGATTAAAAACTCCTTGCGTCCAGGAAATGGGGGCACCTCATTTCATCTACTTTTATTCTTTCTTATAAGAATTCCCTTCAGGTTTTTCACTTCTCTAACCCCGTAAGGTATTTATTTTCCGATATATTTCCTGGACGGTTTATGCCGGAGGGAGTGCAGGGTGAGGAGAAAGTCTTCTGCTTTGCTGTCCTTTTCTCCTACTATCACCTAAGTAGTTTTAGGATAAGTCACCTCGTGAGGACCGCAGTCTGTTGTGGTCTATATTTCCATGTAATTCCATGTAACACTCTCTCTCTCTCTCTCTCTCTCTCTCTCTCTCTCTCTCTCTCTCTCTCTCTCTCTCTCTCTCTCTCTCTCTCTCTCTCTCTCTCTCTCTCGTTATCAAGATCCGGGTAGTTTGTTTATGAAATTGCCTCGGATTTGTGTTTGACAATCAGGGATACGACACTCACTCCTATTCAAAATAATGCTGTCCTCCATCGTACCCATAATCAGCTTACATATCAGACCCGTGTGTGTGTGTGTGTGTGTGTGTGTGTGTGTGTGTGTGTGTGGGGCTTTGACTCACGTTTGACAATTAGTAGTTTATTTACAGTTGTTTTGCGGTGTAGTCTTACTGTAATGTTTGCTGTATTGCTGTGTGGACTCGTATCCGGGTACCCGCATCCACGAAGCGTCCACACTGAAATTATAATCCGCAGCACTATCCGCACCGGCGTTTCAAAACAAAAAAAGATCCGCATCCATATCCGCAACAGCATTTTCCGATAACAAAAGCTCCGCCACCGCTTCCGCCTCAGTTTTAAAGAAACACGGAGGTTGCGGATGTGTGTGTGTGTGTGTGTGTGTGTGTGTGTGTGTGTGTGTGTGGAAAGACGAGTGAGGGAGACTGAAAAAGTGTGAAAGACAATGAAAATGTGAAAGAGAGAGAGAGAGAGAGAGAGAGTCGGTGGCATAGCGGTGACTTAGTGATGCTAATTAATGGCTTGGTTTTCGATCTTGTATTATGTCATCTCTCATTAGCCAGGGATTGTGGCCGTAAATTTGCTGCGTTTCTTGTAGCTTTGGCCTTGAGAACGTACACCACCACCACCATTACTACTACTACTATTAACAAGGAGGGAGGAATTAACTGTCCTATTATAACTACTACTACTACTACTACTACTACTGCCAGAGAGAAGGGATTAAGTCTGCCCCGTGCTCTATCACTTGAAAATCCACTGCGCCCTCCTCGACCCATATTTCATCCATCTCTCCTCGTCTCACAGATCTTTGCAGCATTTCCAGGTAATTTTTTCCGCTCTGGCTTCTCACTATTCTGTCTATTGGATTAGGTTTTTGCCGTTAGTTGGGTTCCTTCCATTACAATCTTACGTATTCGTCCTAAATGGAAGATTGGGATGGGATGGGGTGCTTTATTTATTTCTATTTTTTTTTTTTCTTCCTCTCCTCGTTCCCTTGTGAAAGATTTCTGGTCTTCGGTGAAAGGTAGAAGGCATCATGGACACAGGAAGAGAGAGAGAGAGAGAGAGAGAGAGAGAGAGAGAGAGAGAGAGAGAGAGAGAGAGAGAGAGAGAGAGAGGAGAGAGAGAGAGAGAGAGAGAGAGAGAGAGAGAGAGAGAGAGAGGTAAACAACGATGGAGAAAGGATGGACGAACACGCACACACACACACACACACACACACAACGCAAACGACAAACAAAAATGCGACACGTATTCCATAATTAACCTAATATTTCTCGATAATTTTAAGGTCATGATCTTGTTAGTACAGCTTCTTCCCTCTTCTTTGCTTCCGCACAGAACGCTGCTAATACTCATCATCCACGCTATGTCTTTTTAAGGTTTGTCGCAGCGCTGTAGCTTCTCCCTCTGCCTCGCTAAATCTGCTCTCTCTCGTCCAGCCATCCAGCCAAAAAAATCCCAACAGTTATTTCTGTAATTAAAACTTTTAGATTTTTTAAACTCCGGCCTCGAACACTACAGCTTTTAACTAAAATTTTTTACCGTTATTTGCATGTCCATTCTTGTCCTGACGCAGCAATTTCCCAGCGCCAGCACGTCGTGAAAAGGTGGGGCGTATTAACATGTCTGTCTCTCCTGTGTGACGCATGATGGATGCGCGGAATTGTCAGCCATTTTGAAACAAGTGATGTCTCGCCTTATGATATTTATTATTGACTTCTTATTTCAATGGCACAGCAGTAGTAAATGACATCACGTTTACCTACAAATGTATATAGTTTCCAGTGAAAATAAATAACTGTCTCAAAAATCGACATCCCCGTAATTGATCCCCTGAATCAATTACTCTCCATTGACAGTCTGAACTCTGAAGGAAAGCACGGTATCCAATGATGACCCCACAATTGTGAAGGAACCAGTATGGATCTTTAAACTAATTCGTAGGATTTTTATGAATGTTTTCCTTGTTGATAATCCCATTTGTTTTGGGAGTCGCAAGCGCGCCTCCTAAACCTTTTGTATCTTTATACCACTTTGCCCTTAGGTTCCTGTTTCAAAAATTTAAAATGCAGTGGCTTTGCTGCTTCCTGATAATGAATTCTTTCTCCCTAAGTAGTAATGTAAGTAACATTAAAGTCAATCAATAACCTTACATGACAGATTACCAATAATTTATTCAGCAAAAAAAAAAAAAATAATAATAATAACAATACAGATTTGGACATGAAGAGGTATATAAAACTGATCAGGCAGTCCAATAAAAAAAAAAAATGAAAATTCAGTTTCTAAGAGCCTCTGTGCTTTTTTTTTTTTTTCTTTGCCGTTTTCTGTAAGAATGTAAAACATGATGATAAGAAGTCCAGTCCTATAACTTTAGGACACTGACCCTGAGCTTTGTTAATTGACATTGCAAAGCTTAGCCTAAGTGGTAACTGTAATCTTTAGAACCCAAAGGGCGTGTTTGGTGGAATGATCGAGTCTGTGGAATCAACACATTCTCATCCTTTCCAGTAGCTATAGTCGCTTCTATTACAGGCGGCATCCGGTTCTTTAATATTATTCGTGTACCTCTGCAGAACTTCCAAGCACCGAGGTTCCTGAGAACCATTACTGGAGCACCAATTTACTCATTTTGATAATGTGTGGTGCTGGTGATTTGATTTCTACTTAATAGTGACCTCATAATGGCCTCAAGTAACCTTAGATAGCCTTGGAGGTTAAACTCTAACTACAATTATAACCCAAGGTTGGCATAAGTCACAGATCCCTGTTTACTCGTGCGGATTCCTGTGGACTATATCTAAGTCTGGTGGTTGAGTTTTATCTAATAACGTCTCAAAATGGCTCCCAGTGACCTTGGATGACATCGGAGGTCAATCCCAACCCCATGTTAGCATTCCTCGGGTCAAATTACCCTCTGGACCAAGTTTGGGGTTGGTAGCTTATAAAGTTTAGGTGGTGTATGGATACAGACAGACAGACATACATATATGCAAATATTTTACGTTTTACAGGTATAGAAATTATCATCATTATTACTTTCACTATATTATTATTATTATTATTATTTTTATTATTTTTACTACTACTACTACTACTATTAGTATGTTATTATCATAACTACTACTACTATTACTACTACTTCATACAGGGACTGCTACGTATAAGCCTGGTCGCTTCTTGCAACTTCCTTTATTTCTTATGTTCTTATGTTCTACTACTACTACTACTACTACTACTACTACTACTACTACTACCCCTTCTTTGTACCAAAAGTGTATTCTTTAACTGTATTTTTAACCGTCATTACTCACCATGCTGTCATTTTCAAGCATATCGGTTAGTGTTCTGTACTTACCACGCACCAGAAGGAAAGGAGGAAGGCAGGCAGGAGGGCAAAGGTATCTAGGGATGCTAAGTTCAGAACAAACACGCTAATAGATGTTAGACTTTATTCTACTTTACTCAGCTTACAATTATTACAAAATATTAGTTTGATTTGAGTACCTTCTCTATGACTGACCCACCATGAAAACTGTATTCTGATTCACCTTTATTAGTTCCTGACCCCGATCCCCCGTCCGTTCCCGCCAAAATAGTACATTGCTGCTACGTCAATTTCTACAAGGTCTAGACAGCTCTATAAACTACGTGTGACCTACGGTACATAAGAAGCCGGGAAATATACAAGATAGAGTACTTTGCAAAAATCGAGGAAAAAAAGAGGGGCAACAGCTTCCGCCGTGGCCGTGAAAGCTGTGCGATGGAGTCTTTTCGCCGTGAACAGCTGACACTGGCTGGGCGGCGGGGCGGTGTGCTGCTGGGTGGCTTGTCTGGTGGCTTGTCTGGCTGCACCACCGACACCTGCCCGCACCTCGTGTTGCCTCCTCGCGGTGCAGGCTCAAGGTTGTCCTTCCTTGTCGGTCAACATTAGAGTTATTTTGTCTTGTATCGGTAATCGGTAAGCTCTTTTTGAAACAGCTTTACACTAGCGAACGAAAAATGGAATGACTGCTCTCTCTCTCTCTCTCTCTCTCTCTCTCTCTCTCTCTCTCTCTCTCTCTCTCTCTCTCTCTCTCTGTTGTACACACACAAAACCTCGGACATGCGCGTATGTATGCACGCACGCATGAGTAAAAATAACGCATGTGTACGTACACGCCCGCATCCGTGCACACACACACACACACACACACACACACACTGTAAAGGTGCTGTCAACATGATTAAATATATAACCTAAAAATATATATCTAAACTACGAACTACATTTTGTAATAAAATTCTCTCTCTCTCTCTCTCTCTCTCTCTCTCTCTCTCTCTCTCTCTCTCTCTCTCTCTCTCTCTCTCTCTCTCTTTCGTACACACACTCGTGCACACACAGAGAGAAGGCTATGTACACTTCTCTTCCTGCCTCTGTCAGGAGTCAAGGCACGCCATTCTAGGCCTTCTGCTAACCTGAAACTCGGGCAGCATTTGCTCGGTCGGCTCAACAGGTGACCGGGAGAGATAGTTCACAACACCTACGATCAAAGGGGCGACGCGGCCCTCGCTAGACGTACAAAACACCATCCGGCCGTCCATATAAACTGCGAAAATCGACAAAAGATTCTTGATTTATTCTTTTTAAGGTAACTTTGCACGCCAGTAAGGTTGTCATGACACCTTATCATTTAGAGAACTACTCTGTGTGTGTGTGTGTGTGTGTGTGTGTGTGTGTGTGTGTGTGTGTGTGTGTGTGTGTGTGTGTGTGTGTGTGTGTGTGTGTAGGAGTGAGTGGCGGGTGGGAGAAGTAGTGACGCATGGGAGTGCTCCATGAATGGGTTACATCATCAGCTGTTGTCACTGGTCCTCCTCGCCGCTCAGTCAACGCCGGTAGCTGGTGAAAGTACCCAAGTTCGCATGATGTTTTCTGCATTTTTTTAAATTTTTTGTTTCAAGTTCTGCACACGAGAGACGCGGCATCGAGGCCACGGGGGGTAGAACACTGAAGCCTTGCCCCAGGACACCGTGCAGTTATCAGGAAGCGAATATTTTAAGGGGAGAAATGTAGCATTGAAAGGTAAAATATAAAATGTTCTTAGAGTTCCTTTCTGCAATTCCTCAACGCAAATCAGGGAGATGGAAAATTCCAATAACTCGTCTGCTTTGCTAATGTATCGGGGATTTTATTATACGCTGCAACAAAACGAGTGAACGAACATGGCTGATGAATAGTTAAAGATGTGTGACCGGACTCATAGAATATAGTAAAATTCCAATCAAATAAATGTTAAACTTGCAAATCGGTGAAATATTTGTGTGACCTCCATTCCCCGCGTCTCCCTCAGCGTTACCGTCTCCTCCCCGTCCCATCCCGCGGCCCGCATCTGTCTGCTCCTCACCCCAGTCCCCTTACCTTCCTCAACCCACCCCATACCGGCACGTCACCATCCCTGTCCCCGCCGCACCCCACGCTCCAGTCCCCGGGCCGTTGTAACAGCCTATTAGCCTCCATCACTTGCCTGCAAAAATCATGACGAGGGAAGTCGGCCAATCATGTGAAACGAAATCCAATTTCGTCGTTTTGCTACGATATTCGCCGCGCCTTGAGGCACCGAACTGACTCTCCGACACGCGGCGCGGTGGTGGGAGGCGACAGGTCTCGGCCGCGGGATTAGATACCTTAAGGAAAACCGGAATCGATTTTCATTTCCCAGTGAAAAAAGGACATAGGGTCAGTTATGTTAAGGAAAACTGGCATTGATTTTCATACCATCAAACACAATAAGATAAAAAAATAAAAACGAAAATTTGCCACCCCATCGCTAATTTTGCCCAACACACACACACACACACACACACACACACACACACACACACACACATCCGCCACCTACTACTGCAGCACTCCACTGTGTGTTGCTTTGAGCGTATGTTAAAAACTTGTTCACGTTCTAAGAAAACTGGGAAGTACAATAGGCTTGAAACAACAGGCCATTTGGAAAACGCGTTAGTGAGATTGAGTTTGGGAAAAAAACACAGAATGCAATAATTGTTATCGCTCGTGCGAACTTGGGCTGTGTGTGTGTGTGTGTGTGTGTGTGTGTGTGTGTGTGTGTGTGTGTGTGTGTGTGTGTGTGTGTGTGTGTGTGTGTGTGTGTGTGTGTGCGTGTGTGCGTGTGTGTTCGGGTGGGTCCGGTGAGTGGGGGATGAGGGCGAATAAGGTGACCAGGAATATGGGGCAGTCCCCCCTCGAGACTTCCTCCCCCATGTCCCCGGAGCGTTCTGCTGCCTCATCCAGGCGCCGCTCACGGGAAAACTCTACAAACCTTACTCCTAATTTTAACGTTCCATCTAGAAGGAGATATTTACCGAAAACTTCAAATTCTATAAAATATATAAATATAGATATATGCATATTCACCAGCGTGCCCGGGCAGCCCCTTCAACACGGGGACTTCACAAAAAGACCTCAAGTCGCCGCGCGTGAAGAAGGGACGCGAGCACTGTGTTCCTGTTTCTGTTCACCTGTGGACGAGACGGGTTGTACTCTACCGTGTGGGTGGGCAGGGCGGCGGGGAGCTGCGGGGCGGCAGCGTCGCGGCGGAGACATGAACGAACACACTCACACACACACACACACACACACACACACACACACACACACACGATGTTCCGCCCCGCTCCCTCTGCCGACCCTCTGCTGATAAAAAGGGTATTCACTACTGACACGCTTCTGAGGTATCATAATAATCTCCACGATTCTCATATAAATTTTAAAACTACCAAAACACAGAACCAAAGTACATACAAATCGATACGCATTTAATGATTTATTAATCACTTTTCTCTTCGGTATCTAAAAAGCATTACTTCTCATCCTTACACTACAGTATATACAGATAAATTCTTTTTACATATATGTATAGCTTGCCTGCACTAGACAATGCTCAGGTTACCTCGAGAGTAAATACCTTCCACCAGGGTATAAACGCTCCGGCACAAATCTCCCCTAAGCTCTGGCAAGACGGCACCGCTTCGTCACTCACCTCGCGGCTGTAGCCTCGTTACGGAGAGAAAGAAATGACTGTGTTGTTACATCACTGCGGCGCCGTCTGTGCCTCAAAGTTTTAAAAATGCTCTTGAAAAAGTCCCTTCATACCACATTTATATTGGATAGAAGTCTCTCTCTCTCTCTCTCTCTCTCTCTCTCTCTCTCTCTCTCTCTCTCTCTCTCTCTCTCTCTCTCTCTCTCTCTCTCCAAATGAACCCCACAAAGGATGCATTTAAAGACTGAGGCAAGAGGGCCTACTAGACACTCTCCAGAGACTCACAAAAATATTTCAGCGCTGCGGCGAGGCGAGGGTCTCGGAAAAATCGGTAGAGTTAAGGAGGAAAAGTGAGAAAGGAGAGAGGAAAAAAAAACATTATGAAGTGCGAGAAAGAGGAGCAAGAAGAAGGGACGAGGGCGCCAGGGATCCCCAAACAGAGAGCAGCAAGGACCCTCACCCCTGGCATACCGTCGCCGCCTTCCTCCCGCGCCGTGGCTTTGCACCAGACCTCAACCCTGACCGAAGACAAGGGCGAGGGCGAAGAGGCTAACACGCAGCCCTGGACCGATCCGGCGCAACTCTAATAAGACACAATGTACAGCAGATGTGTTCCTCAGGCTGGGCGCGGCGCTCTCTGCTTCCACTCACTACTTCTTCTCTTCTCTCTAAAAATTCCGTGAAGGTGATGCGGCGCCAAGAACGAATATCACTTGAAGGACCAGAGTAAATATTTGGGTCCCGCTACTTATCTCCCTTATAAATATTTGTCTTTTCTTTAATATGGAGTATGTACAAACTCTGAAATGAGATATTCTCCTTTATGGTCACCTACTTCTGCAGCCAGCGGAAAAAAAAATTTCTCTCTCTCTCTCTCTCTCTCTCTCTCTCTCTCTCTCTCTCTCTCTCTCTCTCTCTCTCTCTCTCTCTCTCTCTCTCTCTCTCTCTCCGGACACAGTTCTATCCCCGCTGTCCTTGGCAATCTCATTTCGTCCTCTTGAGGCGAAACAACCGATTTTTTTTCCTGGTCGCAGTTTTCATCCTGGATCAGCTGAGTGACTCGCTGCCTGCTGCGTGAATAATTAATGAAGAAAACTTAAAACTCAAATCATCAATGACAAGTTTACCTCTCTTTCATTCGTTTTCCATCGCAGTATACATACATACATACATACATACATACATAGTGCTAGTGGTAAATTTCCTGAGTTCACAGTCTTTCATGTTTATCTTCTATACGTATCACCGCTCCATCACCCGTTTTCTTCACAGTGGACGCGGGAGAAAACGGCAGCTCATTGAGGAAAACGTACATGCGGTACTTTTGGTTTATCGTGTATAGACAACAGCAACAAACCCGTCACGTGACCTTGCCGGGCAGAGTACACAGCCAGCCAAGCCGTCAGCCTCTTCCGGGAATTCAATCTCGGTTCTGGTTAAACTTCACAAGTCTGGGAGGCAAAATTCAATCAAAACCTTCACCCACCCGACATAAAAGTCTTGCCTTCCTCTCCTCCTCCTCCACCTCCTCTACTCCTTTCTGCCTCTTTTCTCCATCCCTTTCCAGACGGAGCCAGGCGGGGAGGGAGGATGGCACGGGAACAGTATTTTCAATTTTTTTCTCTCCCTCTTTCCTTCTTTTTTTTATATACATTTTTTTTATTCACCACACATATATTCTCCCCGTTGATTAGTGTTGGCTTTTCACAGAGTTTCGTCGCACTTCGCAATGTTTCGTTCTTTCTGGAATTGCCATGGCGGTAAATAATAATGGTTTCAGGTAATATTTCTTTTCCTTATGTTGGCGGAAGGTTGGGTTTCTGTGCGTATTCTTGTTTTCTTTGGCACAAGAATGTTGCCCTCCTGAGCTCCTTCACTCCGCCGACACAAAAGACTCTCCATTTCCTCCTTTTCTTTCCTTTCCTTCCATTTCCAGCGTCTCTTGGCCATTGTCTTGTAGCCTGCAGCGCCCGCCACACTCTCTTCCTCCCTGTGTCGTCTTCCCCAACGTCTTCGTCTCGTCTCCGTCTCGCTATCACGGTCCAGCGAGAGTGAATCGGCCTGCCCTTCAGTCCCTCAGCCTCGCCTCTGCTGCAGTACTCCCGTAGGAAGCTAGCTGGTGTCCGCCATGGTAGACCAAAAAAAACCTCCCTCACAACCGTCCTCCATGTCTTGAGAGAAGGCGAGTACTGAAGCAAATGTTTCTCCATAAAAAAAAAGGGCATCTTTGACGTCCATCACGATAATCGCACATAGTCTGAGATCAAAACAAGGACGCCGATCTGACACTGCACTCTAACTTTTCACAAGAACGCCGTGATTTTTCATCTGCTTCAAAAACACTTTCAGTCCAAACTTCTGAAGGGTCTCGGGCAAAGTTTCCATCACGCACTGAGACCATCCCTGTATGGACGAGGAGACGCTCCGGCACATGTGGCACCGCCCTCACGCGCCCAAGAGAAGAGATAGGAAAAGAGAAATGAAAATATATATACAGAGAGAGAGAGAGAGAGAGAGAGAGAGAGAGAGAGAGAGAGAGAGAGAGAGAGAGAGAGAGAGAGAGAGAGAGAGAGAGAGAGAGAGAGGTATGTACGCGGCATACAAACACTTCCATATTAAATTCTTTTCTGAGTACTTTTTTCCGCTTGGACACACACACACACACACACACACACACACACACACACACACACACACACACGAAACCTACATACAA
>NC_087155.1:32887555-32897555 GCF_035594125.1 Scylla paramamosain | reverse complement strand
AAAGGAAGGTCACAGAAGGGGCGGCGATTGTGTTTTGTTTTCGCTGGTGTGTCGCGGCGAGTGTGGCTGAAGGCTGGCATTGTTTTTGTGGCTGTGTGTTACGTGGCCACCTGGATGAGAGAGAGAGAGAGAGAGAGAGAGAGAGAGAGAGAGAGAGAGAGAGAGAGAGAGAGAGAGAGAGAGAGAGAGTAGGGGAGTTGGAGAGGGAAGGAGAATGACAGTGAGTGAAAATTAAAGCCAGTTTTGATTGACAGGACAGAAAATCTCAATCTCTCTCTCTCTCTCTCTCTCTCTCTCTCTCTCTCTCTCTCTCTCTCTCTCTCTCTCTCTCTCTCTCTCTCTCTCTCTCTCTCTCTCTCTCTCTGTGTGTGTGTGTGTGTGTGTGTGTGTGTGTGTGTGTGTGTGTGTGTGTGTGTGTGTGTGTGTACCTACAAAAGAGTAAACTTTATTTAACTCAACGGAAAATGTTTTAATTAATACTTGCAAAGCTTTCACTGAGAGAGAGAGAGAGAGAGAGAGAGAGAGAGAGAGAGAGAGAGAGAGAGAGAGAGAGAGAGAGAGAGAGAGAGAGAGAGAGAGAGAGAGAGAGAGAGAGAGAGAGAGAGAGAGAGAGATTCTTACCCAACCACCAGACGGGAAATAACAAGCAGACATGATCTTCACTATTGCAGTAAGTCAGCATGAGAAGTAACGAAAAGAAAATATTAATTCCACTTAAACCTGTAATCTCCTCCTCCTCTTCCTCCTCCTCTTCCTCCTCCTCCTCCTTCTTCTCATCCTCCTCCTCCTCCTCCTCCTCCTCCTCCTCCTCCTCACCACGCCATCATGAAAAACGTAAAGGAGGAGTTTATTCACGTAAGTTATTTCCTTTCTCTTGCCACAAAGGATGTAGTTCGAGTGTGTGTGTGTGTGTGTGTGTGTGTGTGTGTGTGTGTGTGTGTGTGTGTGTGTGTGTGTGTGTGTGTGTGTGTGTGTGTGTGTGTGTGTGTGTGTGTGCGTTTGCGTGGGAGGAAGGAAGCCAAGTATTTCAAATGACGTCAGCACTTGTGTTTGAATGTAAGACAGAAAATGGAACAGGAGAGAGAGAGAGAGAGAGAGAGAGAGAGAGAGAGAGAGAGAGAGAGAGAGAGAGAGAGAGAGAGAGAGAGAGAGAGAGAGAGAGAGCACAGAGGGAAAGAAAAGTCAATGATTAAATGGGAAGGGGGAAAGTTGTAAGGGTAGCCATTATGTCAGCACAGCGGGAAGGGAAAAGGGAAATAGGGAAAAAAAATAACGAAGCAATGAAAGAGGAAGGTGAACAGTAGAGGAGAAAGAGGAGGAGAAGAAAGTGTTTGCATGAAGAAGAGAAAGCGATGTAGGAATAGAAGAGAGGAAGAAGAGGAAGAGAAGGAAGAGTAGTGGGAGAAAGAGAAGACGTTAGCAGGAAGAAGAGAAAGAGGAGCGGGGAAAGGAGGAGAAAGAAGAGAAGTACAGAAATGGGGAGAAGGAAGAGGAGGAGGAGGAGGAGGAGGCGGAGTCTTGAGAAGTTGTCAATACGAAAAGGAGGAAATGGTGGAAATGGTGAGAGCGAGTAATAAGGGAACCGTGAAGGAGGAGGAGGAGGAGGAGGAGGAGGAGGAGGAGGAGGAGTGGAGTGCGATTGTTGTTGTAGGTTATGAAACAATTCTCTGCACTTCACATCAAAAGCCTGGAAGCATAATAATGTCAGCAATAATGTGTACTTGAACGACACACACACACACACACACACACACACACACACACACACACACACCAAAGCGCAATAAAGCACCACTATAAACTATCACCACCACCGCCACCTAGTTCCACCAATGCTACCACCGCCACCGCTATCACCACCACCACCACCACCACCACCACCACTTCCCAACACTTCAACACATGGATGAACTCGAAGCAACACGTACAATAACACAACATCACACGTTTCCAAACACGCCAAACACCGAATACCTTTCCTTCCCTTTTCTTTATACCACCACCACCACCACCACCACCACCACGCTAACACACAGATCCACGTATTCACACGCACACAAACGCGCACACACACACAAAAAGGAAGCACCACCAACAGCAGGTATGTAACATTCATTTCATCACCACCACCCCCACCACCACCAATACCACCACCACCACCACCACCACCACAGCCGCCTCTGCAATAACAGCACCAGCAGGAATATCATTCAGTGCTCGGAACAGACACGTCACTGCCTCTTGATGTCACTGCAAAAAATCTCATCGAGCAGAGAGAGAGAGAGAGAGAGAGAGAGAGAGAGAGAGAGAGAGAGAGAGAGAGAGAGAGAGAGAGAGAGAGAGAGATACACACATCCAGACATTTAGAGAAGCAGACAGACACAGAAACAAAAAAGACAATACATCCATACACACACACACACACACACACACACACACACACACACACACACATACGTCTAGTACACACATATGCGTACAGAAAGACAAAAAAAAAAAAGTTAAAACAATTGTAGTAATACCTCTCGTGACAAATACCACCACCATTCCCACCTCTTTAAAATGAAAAAAATAAATAAATAAAATAAATAAATAAAAAATTACAGTAACAATAATAATTCTCCTTCACACCCCCCTAAAAAAAAAAATCTATGTAAAAAAAAAGTACACATTTGCATATAGATACTGAAAAAATAAATAAATTATGCATGAAACCCATAAACTGTAGTCGTACCTCCATCAATCTACCGAATAAGTGTGTTGTTACTCCTGTGTACTGACTGTTTACTAGACTTCCCTTCCAGACCCTTCCTTCTAAAGCTGAGGAAGAGTCTCGGGTGTTAGATGCTGAGTGTGAAGCGGAGGAAGACAACAACGCAGAGGACAACAACGAGGAGGACGAAGGAATGAAGTGCAGGGAATTAAAGAAGGAAGACAAGTGGGAAGAGGAGGACGAAAAAGAAGAGCAAGGAGTAAAAGAAGGAGAACAAGGAGAACAGAGCGTAATAGGAAGAAAAGTACGAAAATAACAAGGAGAAAAGGACGAAGAAAAGGAAAATATGGAGTAAGAGAAGGAGGAGGACAAGGGGGAAGAGGAGAACAAAGGTAAGAAGAGCACGAAGTAAAAGGAGGAGGAGAAGATGAAGACATGGAGAACATGGAATATTAGGAGGATAATAGGAGGACAAGGAGGACAAGAGAGAAGAGGAGGACGAAAGCAAGAAAAGCAGGGAGTAATAGAAAATCAAGGACAAAGGGAGAAGAGAAGGACGTGAAAGAAGAGTAGGAATATCAGGAAGAAGACAAGAACTATAAGAAAAAGAGGAAGTGGAAGTGTGAGGAAGATAAAACGTGGAAAGAAGAAAAGGAGAAAAGAAAAAGCAAAATGGGGAATAGTAGAAGAGAGTAAGGCGAGGATAAAAAAAAATAATAAAAATGAAAAAAAAGGAACAGAAGTGTGACCAGGTTAAGGACAGGAAAGAAAGAGGAAAGAAAGAGGAAAAGGGAAAAGAACACAAGGGAAAAGAACACAAGTAAAAAAAAAAGAAAAAAAAAAGAATCGTGACAAGAGAGGAACAGAAAACGAGAAAGTGGAGAAAAGAAACACGAGAACGACAAAAATGAAGACGACGAAACTAAGGAGGAGGAGGAGGAGGAGGAGGAGGAGGAGGAGGAGGAGGAGGAGGAGGAGGAGGAGGAGGAGGAGACGAGTACTTTCCGACACCTGCACAAACACCTAATAACCCTGAGTGGTGCTAGAACTTGCAAGTAAATGTTTTCTTTCGTGAGTTTGTGACATACTTGTACATAAAACTCATAAACAAGAGCTGGTGGCTACTTTATAGCGCGGCTGTGAGAGAGAGAGAGAGAGAGAGAGAGAGAGAGAGAGAGAGAGAGAGAGAGAGAGAGAGAGAGAGAGAGAGAGAGAGAGAGAGAGAGAGAGAGAGAGAGAGGAAATGGACAGAGTGGTAGGGGGGAAAGTAGAGTAGATAAAATAAAGTGAAAAAAGATACGAGAATAAAAACAAAAATAGAGAAAAAATGGTCTAGAGAAAGGGTGAAGAGAAGACGGAAAGGGAAAGGAAACAATGACATGGGAAGATATGGAAAGGAAGAACAGAATGAGGAAAAAGGGATGGATAAAAAGAAGAGCACGGCGGGAAAGGAATGGGAGGAAAAAAAGAGAAAAATTGAGGAAAGAGAAAACAGATAAACATAGGAACCAACACATCGCTGGAGACTTTCGGTTTCTTTAAATCTGCACATTTTTCAAACAAGATTTTCTACTAATTAACACACAATGTACACAAACGACTTAGAGATTAAAAAAAATAAATAAATAAATAAGAGAAGAGGGAACACTTTGAGAAGAGGAGGGACGAACGAAAGGGAAAAGAAAAGGAAAGACTGAAATAACGGGAAGAAGGAAGAAATTCAAGCTTATATGTGGCAGGAGGACAGAAGAAAGAAGAGAAGGAGAAAGTGGAAGAATAAGTGAAAAGCAAGGGAGAGAGAGATAAAACAGGGAAGCAAAACATGAAGAAAAGACGGGAGAGAGTGCAAGTTAGAAGAGAAATACAAACAAAAGACGAGGAAAGGAAAACTGAAGAGGAGAAAGAGAGAGTGAATGAAGGAGCAGGAACGGTGAAGAGGAGAGGAAGAGAGTGGATGAGATGGAGGAGGAGAAAGGAGAGGAATAGAGTGGATGAGGTGGAGGAGGAGAAAGGAGAGGAGGAGAGTGGTTGAGGAGGGAAGGGGAGGGAGAGGATGGACAGAAAATGGTGAAAGAGGAAGAGGAGGAGAGTTAAATGTGCTAAGCTGCTTTCACTTCATAACTGGCGCTGATCCCTTCTGCGTGCGCCTCGCTTTTGTTTACTTTGGGTGCTTCGGTGAAACTGAGGTGTTGTGTTTAAGCAGTCTTCTCCTACTCCTATTTGCGCTAATTTTTCCTTATTCTCATTCCCATAGTCATTTTTTTTATCAGTCTATTTTTCCCGTTATTTTCTCCCTATAGCTCTTTATCTTTTTTTTTTTTTAGTCTTTTCTGTTTTTCATCAATGTTTCTTCTTTTTCCTATTTGTTTTCCAGCGTTTTTAATTAAATTTGTCTTGTTATCCTCCTTTTTTTCTCTTTTCCTTACAGCTGTTGTCTTATGTTTCTTATTCTATCTCACACATGTTTTCTATTTTCCGGTGTGTTTATTTTTCATTCCTCTCTGTTTCTTAGCGTTGTAATGTCAGATGTAAGAGTACTATTATATATATATCACAGAACGCCTGACTTCTGATCTTTCTAAAATTTCTGATTGGGGCAGAGCAAACTTGGTATTGTTCAATGCCTCAAAAACTCAATTCCTCCATCTATCAACTCGACACAATCTTCCAGACAACTATCCCCTCTTCTTCAATGACACTCAACTATCCCCCTCTTCTACACTGAACATCCTCGGTCTGTCCTTTACTTATAATCTGAACTGGAAACTTCACATCTCATCTCTAGCTAAAACAGCTTCCATGAAGTTAGGTGTTCTGAGACGTCTCCGCCAGTTTTTCTCACCCACGCAGCTGCTAACTCTGTACAAGGGCCTTATCCGTCCATGTATGGAGTATGCTTCACATGTCTGGGGGGGTTCCACTCATACTGCTGTTCTAGACAGGGTGGAATCAAAAGCTTTTCGTCTCATCAACTCCTCTCCTCTAACTGACTGTCTTCAGCCTCTCTCTCACCGCCGCAATGTTGCATCTCTAGCTGTCTTCTACCGCTATTTTCATGCTAACTGCTCTTCTGATCTTGCTAACTGCATGCCTCCCCTCCTTCCGCGGCCTCGCTGCACAAGACTTTCTTCTTTCTCTCACTCCTATTCTGTCCACCTCTCTAACGCAAGAGTTAACCAGTATTCTCAATCATTCATCCCTTTCTCTGGTAAACTCTGGAACTCCTTGCCTGCTTCTGTATTTCCACCTTCCTATGACTTGAATTCCTTCAAGAGGGAGGTTTCAAGACACTTATCCACCAATTTTTGACCACTGCTTTGACCCTTTTAGGGACTGGCATTTCAGTGGGCATTTTTTTTTATTAGATTTTTGTTGCCCTTGGCCAGTATCCTTCCTACATAAAAAAAAAAAAAAAAAAAAAAGAGATGATGGATGCCTTACATAACTGCTCCTCTCTCTCTCTCTCTCTCTCTCTCTCTCTCTCTCTCTCTCTCTCTCTCTCTCTCTCTCTCTCTCTCTCTTTCTCACGAAGACAGATTGAGCCTTCAACAAAACCTTAAAAAATCGCGCACCTGTCAGATAAATGGGAGGCGCCCTTCACGGGGACAAGTGCCGCGTCCCCGCCGTGGCCGCGCTAGCCAATACACTCCGGCGGGGAGAGAGTGCAGCAGAGAAGCCAACGCGTGAGACAAATACGGAAACATTTGTTACAGTTTCACCTACCGTAACATCAATTATCTGGTGTGAAAAATACTGAAAAAAAAACGTGAAAAGGTGGACATGAAAAAAATTATACGTAAAAAGAAGTGAACAGATAGAAAAGATAACAGAAAAAAAAATGAAGCAAGAGACGTGAAATACTTTTTGTGACATTCCACCTGCTGTAAACTCAAATTTCCTTAAAAAAAAAAGGAACAAAAAGAACAATAAGTTAAACCATGAAAGATCTGGGAATAAAAAATACAGTCCATCTATCTACCGTGGCCTGATATTTCTTTATAATAAAAAAAAAGGAGAAAAATATAAAAAAAAATCCTAAAAAGTAACCCAAACCATGAAAGAATAGCGAAAAAATCTGTTACTGTCCACCAACAACCTTAAATTTTCGTAATCCACCAAGAGCAGCAGCAACAGAAGGGCAGACAAGGCGTGACGGCAAAAGAATAAACGCTAATGTTTTTCCTACAGACAATAATTATTTCGCCGCCAGAAAATGAGGCCACATTGTAACCAACTCCATAAAAGTTTAGGTGTTTGTCATGCTTGATCTGGGACGCGCTCTTATTGCTCTGTCGTCTCGCCTCCTCTGCACAACTCACCCATAACAACGTCCTTAAATCAACACAATACAACACCTCACAAACTCTCTGCCTGCTTCTGCTTTCTCACCTTCCCATGACATAAACCATATTAGAGTATCAAGACTTAGGCAACTAAATTACCTAATATTAATGGAATCCTTTTCTTCTTATTTATTTGGGAGTTACAAGAATTTAGTTGTGTAATTTACACTGTATCTAAACAAGTGCGTGTATTTGTCCACAGAAATATTCTTTAACATTTGCAAAAGTTAAATTTTCCTCAACACTGAACAGATTCACAAGTGTCGTCACATAAAATCTGGTATGTTGAAATTGCCTTACTACGAACACCTTCTGTTTAGTTTGTAGGGAGTGAACAATCAGAATAACAAACCTCCTCTAAAAGCCTCAGAATAACGTGAGACAGAGGAACACGCAGGAAATGACAATCAAAACACACAGCTCAAACACTCAGCAACCCACATTACACTTTGTATTTGTATGCAGATTAGCGCATAATAAAAAAAAAAGTAGTAATCTAAACAGCACACTAACCTTTAACACAACACAACTACAACCCTCTAAAGAAAACTGTAACGCTGCCATAAAATAAAAGAACCAAGTAACAAGTAGACTCACTGCTCGAACCAACTTTTTCTTCGGGACCAGTAAACTACGATACTCCTTTTAACCTTACCTATTCCCATCGCTGACATCCGCGCGTATCAAAACAAAGATAAACAAAAATGAAGAACACTGGAGCGGTACTTAAGAACGGACGCCACATGTATCAAGCTATAATGTATCAATGTAATTCAGCTCCCTCGATCAAAGAAGTGATGAGGAGAGGCGTTGTGAGCTGCAAAGACTCGTTAAGTATTGGAAGGTGACACCCATATAAGCCTCTTAGAGTGTGCTTAGAGAGACATCACCTCCATTAAGAATTAGTATTAGATTCTCTCTCTCTCTCTCTCTCTCTCTCTCTCTCTCTCTCTCTCTCTCTCTCTCTCTCTCTCTCTCTCTCTCTCTCTCTCCCCACATCCATAATGCCTTCTATCTTTCACTGATAACCAGAAATCTTTCATAAGGGAACGAGAAGAGGAAGAAAACTCACCTTTCCCTCTCTCTCTCTCTCTCTCTCTCTCTCTCTCTCTCTCTCTCTCTCTCTCTCTCTCTCTCTCTCTCTCTCTCTCTCTCCACATATATTCCCATTTTTACTCTCTCCTTTGCTCTCATTTTGTCTCTTTAAGCTATTCTTTCTTAATTTTTATTTGTCCTCTCTCTCTCTCTCTCTCTCTCTCTCTCTCTCTCTCTCTCTCTCTCTCTCTCTCTCTCTCTCTCTCTCTCTCTCTCTCTCTCTCCACTTGACCTGGAAACCCTCGCTCTTGCATCACCAGGTGTCAGGTCGCCTCTTGCTGCCTCTCATTCTTAAACTTTCTGCCCTTCCGCTGGCCACTTCTTTGCCATAATCTTTGTGTTGCGTGTATCCTCTCTCTCTCTCTCTCTCTCTCTCTCTCTCTCTCTCTCTCTCTCTCTCTCTCTCTCTCTCTCTCTGTATGTGTGTGTGTTTTATTTTCTCTTATTTTGCTTGTTTTTCTATTGATGCCTTTCTCTAATTCTTCATTTTTTTTTTACCTATTCCTTTCCTTCCCTCTTCTCTCCGTTTTCTTCTGCACATATTTTCTTCTTGTTCCTGGTCTTGTTCTTCTTTTTCTTCTTTTTCTTCTTTTTCTTCCTCTTCTCTTCCTCCTCCTCCTCCTCCTCCTCCTTCTCGGTCTTGTTGTTTTTCTTCTCTTTCTCTTTGCTTTTTCTTTTACTTTTTCTTCTTCTTGTTTTTTTCTTCTTCTTTTCTTCTTCTTGGCCTTGTTCTTCTTGTTCTCCTCTCCTTTTCTTCTTCTTCTTCTTCTTCTTTTTCTTCTTTTTCTTCTTCTTCTTCTTCTTCTTCTTTTTACATCTTCTCGTCTTTATTATTTATTCGTCCTCTTTTCCTCTATTCCTTCATCCCTCTTTAAATCTTTTCACTTATTTGTTCTTATTTTCTAGTTAGTGATTCTTCCATATGTTTTGTCTACCTCCCTCTGTCTCGCTCTCTTTCTGTCTGTCTGTCTGTCTGTCCTTTATTCATCTGCATTCATCAGCTCTACAGTAATGAATCTGCATTTTTCGTCTCCCCCCCTCTCTCTCTCTCTCTCTCTCTCTCTCTCTCTCTCTCTCTCTCTCTCTCTCTCTCTCTCTCTCTCTGGTGGCGGACCAAGGGATAGTCTCCGTGTAGCTCATTTTCCTGGACGCAACTTTGTTACGAATGAATTATGCGAATCGTTCATTAGACCTTCCTGGGGGAATTGGTGTGAGAGAGAGAGAGAGAGAGAGAGAGAGAGAGAGAGAGAGAGAGAGAGAGAGAGAGAGAGAGAGAGAGAGAGAGAGAGAGAGAGAGAGAGAGAGAGAGAGAATAAGGGTTTCTGGTTAGTTACGAAAATATATGATAAAGTGTGAATTGTAAAGATGTAATAGTGATGATGATAGTAAAGAAGAAGAAGAAGAAGAAGAAGAAGAAGAAGAAGATGATGAAGATGAAGAAGCAGAAGAAGAAGAAGAAGAAGAAGAAGAAGAAGAAGAAGAAGAAGAAGAAGAAGAAGAAGAAGAAGAAGAAGAAGAAGAAGAAGAAGAAGAAGAAGAAGAAGAAGAAGAAGAAGAAGAAGAAGAAGAAGAAGAAGAAGAAGAAGAAGAAGAAGAAGAAGAAGAAGAAGAAGAAGAAGAAGAAGAAGAAGAAGAAGAAGAAGAAGAAGAAGAAGAAGAAGAAGAAGAAGAAGAAGAAGAAGAAGAAGAAGAAGAAGAAGAAGAAGAAGAAGAAGAAGAAGAAGAAGAAGAAGAAGAAGAAGAAGAAGAAGAAGAAGAAGAAGAAGAAGAAGAAGAAGAAGAAGAAGAAGAAGAAGAAGAAGAAGAAGAAGAAGAAGAAGAAGAAGAAGAAGAAGAAGAAGAAGAAGAA
>NC_087155.1:32877555-32880055 GCF_035594125.1 Scylla paramamosain | reverse complement strand
TGTCGTCATGGAAATAGCGTTACGGTTTATTGCAATATGCGCTGAATTGGCGTACTGTTAAGGATCTTCACACATCGACTGACTGACTGAAGACTTAGCGCCGCAACAGTGAGGCATGTGGCGCCCTGCTCAGATGGTAAAATTCAGGAAAAATGAGTGAAAATTAAATAGATAGAATACAATAAATAAGTAAATGAATAAAATGAAATGAAACTATGGTGGAAACTCTCATTCCTCCAGGACCAACAGGACGAAACAAGCAAATGAAACGGATGCTACGTACGTGTAAAATCTTGAACCCACCCATCGCATCACAATTTTAAAAGATCGTTTGGGGAGCTGCTTTACACACACTATCATTTACGTACTTACAAAACAACAACTATATAACTACCACAAACAAGCTCCTGAACGCTTCTTATTGGTCAATTGTTATCTGTTCTTCCTTTGTGTTCCTTTGCGTCGTTAATAAGAAAACCATTGCCGAAGTGAAGAAAGGGAGGAGAGTCAATTCTTGAGTTGTATGATTGAAGGTACAAAAAAAATGTTATGATTACCAAATTTCAGGTTATATATTTCAGATTATTCTTAGTGTAACCTTTTCTCAGACCTCCGTCCTTTAGTCTCTCTCTCTCTCTCTCTCTCTCTCTCTCTCTCTCTCTCTCTCTCTCTCTCTCTCTCTCTCTCTCTCTCTCTCTCTCTTCAATATTCTCAATCATGTCTCTTCTTATCCTTTAATTCCTATTCCATTTTTTTTATCTCTCTTCTTTATTCATCTCCATATTCCTTTCCTTAATGATCCTTCTTTACCTCCTCATTCTCCTGCTTTTTTTTTTTTTATATTCCTCTTTCTCTTAATTCTAGTCATATTCACACGTGTCCCTCTCTAATCCTCCTCCTCCTCCTCCTCCTCCTCCTCCTCCTCTTTGCGCTTATCCTCCTCCTATTTATTGTTTTTACCATGTTCCTTCTCTTCCTTGGTGACTCTTTCTGTTTTTCCTCGTCCTTCTTCTCCTCCTCATCATCACCATCATCATTATCATTGTTATCTATGTCCTTATATTCTCCTTTTGGCATTTGTCTTTCTCAATATTTCTTGTGCATTTAGTTTTCATTATATTATTCCTCCTCCTCCTCCTCCTCCTCCTCCTCCTCCTCCTCCTCCTCCTCCCCCCTCCCATTCGTCTTGCCATTCCTTCTTCCCTATTCCGTCTCTTCCGCAAACAGCCTAGTAAGGAACACGAGGACGGTTTCTGTTTGTTCTTCCTTTGTATTCCTCCTCCTCCTCCTCACTCGTTCATTTGTTTGATTTCATTTCATCTGCTTTCCTCCTATGTTCCTTTTCTAGTGCTACTCAACATATTTCTCCTCCTTATATCCCCTCCTCCTCCTCCTCCTCCTCCTCCTCCTCCTCCTCCTATACCTCCCTGCATACTCCTTATCTCTTCCACATCTTTGTCCTTCCCAGCATATTCTTTGTTCTTTAAGAGTTGCTGTGGTACCTTCAATCAATAAATCAATCAGTCAGTTAGTCAGTCAGTCAGTCAGTCAGTCAGTCAACCTATCAGCTAGTCACTCAATCAGTCTGTCAGTCAGTCAACCACTCAATCACACAGACAATCAATCATTCAGTTAGTCAGTCAGTCAGTCAGTCAGTCAGCCATTAAATCAGTCAGTCACTTCACTATCTCTTCTTCCTCCTCTTCCTCCTCCTCCTCTTCCTCCTCCTCCCTGCCTGAGCCGACAAGCAGCACACCACACGTTGCCTGGGCTGGGAGGGAACCAATCACGTGACACACCACTGAGCTGTCCTAATAATAGATCCAATTTGCCACACACACACACACACACACACACACACACACACACGCCTCTCTCTCTCTCTCTCTCTCTCTCTCTCCCTCTCTCACTTCTGGATCAAGGCTAGTTACTGGGCAAGAAGCCATACCTGTTTTGATCATGTTCCAGACAATCTCTCTCTCTCTCTCTCTCTCTCTCTCTCTCTCTCTCTCTCTCTCTCTCTCTCTCTCTCTCTCTCTCTCTCTCTCTCTCTCTCTTTTCCCCTCCTTCAATTTCCTATTCGTTCCTTCTTCCCTTCGTTATCTGCTCCAATCCTCTTTCTCCTTCTCGTGCTCCTCTCTCTCTCTCTCTCTCTCTCTCTCTCTCTCTCTCTCTCTCTCTCTCTCTCTCTCTCTCTCTCTCTCTCTCTCTTCCTCCACCTTTCACTCTCGACCCTCTCCTTTCTCCTCCACTGACTCACTACCTGCCTTCTCTCTCTCTCTCTCTCTCTCTCTCTCTCTCTCTCTCTCTCTCTCTCTCTCTCTCTCTCTCTCTCTCTCTCGTTCCATTTTCCTCCTACACGTTTCCAATTCATCCCCTCCCTTCTTCATTCACATCCCCCTTTTCTTCATTCGCGTTCCCTCTCCTCCTCCTCCTCCTCCTCCTCCTCCTCCTCCTCCTCCTCGTCCTCCTCCTCTTCCTTCAGATTCACCTCCATTCC